>NC_135485.1:78188987-78488987 GCF_052094955.1 Ictidomys tridecemlineatus | reverse complement strand
TTGAGATATATTTTCATCTCTAATAATCCATCTCAGCAGTTTTTCCTGCATAACATATGTTTTTATATGTAGTATTTTCATTGGTTATCTACATATGCATCATTTTTACATGCAACTTCTTTTTGACTCAAAAACCTTTTTAAGGATTTATATTTTATTAAGGGAAGGAAATCTTAATTAATGTGATTCAATCATCATCTATATACATGTATTGAAATATCACAATGTGATTCAATTATAGCATATTAAAAATTAATATGCTATATTATGGCTATATATATAGCTATAATATCACATATTAAGAAATTAACAATGTTTTGAGAAAAGAAAGTGCAATTCATAATTATAAAATGAATACATGTATTAAATTATCAAACTGTAACTCATGAATTTGTACAATAAAAGAATTAAACACAACATTGGGTGTATCCGCAAGACACTAACAATTTCCTGTAAATGGATTGACACGGGATCTGTGGAGTGAAGGCAGTGGAGCAGGCAGAAACATGGGAAGTGCAGTGCATCAGATTTTGATGCTCAGATGTACAAGGGCATTACTCGGACCTAGAAGGCCAGTGAAAAATGGCATCAAGGTCAGGTGCCAGGTAGTCAGTAGATGAGGATCCTAAACACATGCAGAGGCCCAATTTCTTTACCAACAAGCAGGGAAGGTCAGCATACCCACTTCCTGGGTAAAAACACACACCAGATTCTTTGGTGAAGACATTCCACAGTTGGTACCTATCTTGCAGAAATATTACACACCTGCATGCCCTCCCTACCCCAACTCCAACAGATGCCAAGTCCCTGAAATAATCTGATTGAGACTGGAAAAAGGAACCTGAATGGGCCCACACTGGATGGGAGATGAAGCAAGGCTGGTACAACCTATCCAAACACCTATAAACCCAGGACCCTCACTATTCTCCACAGAGGAAATTGGGAAAAGAAATCCAGACAGGTATTTTAGAAGATCACCCTCCAAGAACAAACATGGAGTGAGTTGATGGAGTGACCCTGAAATTCTCAGGCCTTACAGGATAGTTCTAGCCAATCCTCATCTCCTAAACTGGATTTAAAGAAAAAAATCCTACTAGATTTGAGGGGAGCCTTCAACCTAGCCTTATCACATTCCTTGGGTGTCCGTAAAGTGTCCCAGATGTAGAATAATGACTAGAAAAAAATTGAAGCCAAGAACTTTCCCTAAAATGAATGATGTTTAGGAGATCATACCACCTGCCTCTGAAATGCAAATGACCCATGTTGGTTTCCCTTGCTCAGGGATTATGGGGCTCCTGGATGTGCTGGTCTGTCTGTTCAGTAAGACCCTAAAAGCCCTATGCCAAAGTGGAAGAAACTGGTGGTCAATCTCTTTCCTCTTATGCATTAGTGAGCTTTTTTCTACAACCAGAGGAAAGTAGGGTGGGTAATTTCACTGTGTTGGAGGGAGAAAGAGGAGTTCAAATGTGACACCTGACAGGACTCACTTCACCAAGTCTTTGGGAGAAGGTCCTGGCATTGCCCCACCAAATCCCAGACTTCCCCTGGGACACTGGTCAGAAGCATCCTCAAGCACATTGTTTCCTTATTCCATGCCATTCACTGAACCAGTCACAGCCCAGGGGCAATACATGAAGGGGTGTGGAATATGTCAGGTGACATGGTACCACTCTGGTTGGGCATTCCCCTCCTCTTCTACCCTGTGGTTACTCCTAGGCACTTTGAGTGCCAGAAGAGTGCTTTCAGCCTCAGTCTAGTGTGTGTGCTCCCACACCAGGGAGGGCATCCAGGCAGTACCAGTAGAAGACAGGGGACTAGCAGGCAGAAACTTGAGGCACTGTTCAGGTAGTGTTGATCCTTAAAATATCCAGATAGTGGGAAGATCTGCCTAATTGTCTGAAGATTTGCAGGATGCAGCCAAAGCTGAGTGGAGCTGAAGAGAGGGCAGTGTGACCTGGTTGACTGAACATGCTAGATTGGAAGCAGGCTCCAACATGGAGGCTGTGGCCTATGGCCAAATGTATGAAGGGTGGATATGGTCTGGCAAAATCCCTTCCTAACACTTGGTGGCAGCATTGCAAGGCAGCATGAAAACTTTAAGAACAGGGGTTCTAAACCCACCCCACACTTGGGGTAGAAAAGAGCAGCATGACAGGGTGGAAGATGGAGGAATGGGTCCCTAGTGACTCTGGGTGACATATTCACATGGATGTGCAACTAAGTTTCAAAAAAGTGTTGGTAGCTGGCAAGTGAACAGCCTATAAGATGTGTAGGGAGCAGGTGAGGACTGCAGGAGATGAAGCCAGGGAGAATATAGGACACAGTAGGCAATGAAGAGGTATACCTCACTACCAGTGCCACTAGACACACACACTGTCCTCTGGTCTCTGCCACAGTGTCCAGGCCTCTTTATCATCTAAGGAGGTTCTGCTTGTCCAGTGCAGTGAACCTCAGCCCCAAGGGTCATTCAGACTGCAATAGGCCAACCACAATCAATGCTCATGTGGCTCTTCTGGATCTAAATCAGGGCAAGGCTTTTCTGTTTAAGGAGAGGGTAGGAGTTTGGCAGAAGGGATTTCTGTAGGGCCAAAGCCATTTTTTCAAGGCACAGCAACTTTGGGATGACCTCTAGAGAACTCAGGTATGGTTTAGCCACCAGGTTAACATAACAAGATTCTACTAACACTAAAGAGCCATTACCAGATGTCTGAGATGCAGTCAGCCTTAAGCACCCTGGAGCCATTGACCATTGACCATTGAATGGAAATCAGACACCCTCCCTGTTTCAGGTGGCCTAACTTGAGACCTCCAGCATTATATTCAGCACCAGAAGGGTGCTGGACTCCTGTGTTGCTGGTCTACTGGCCCAGGCCTGTGAGGGCAGGGACAGACACTTCAGGTGGACACCCAAGCCTTCAGTCTTCTAGAAACAATTGAGTCACCTGTGCTTTCACAGGGCTGGGGTTGTTCTGCCTAGTTCGATGGTGGTCCTGTGACTCTGCCCCAGTATCATACAGACATCCTAGCTCTTACCAGCTCCCTAAGAACAATGGAAATATATCAGAGCAGCAATCAGTTGGAGTGTAGCTAATGCTAGTGGACATGAGAAAGTATGCTCTGCCTCCTGTGAAGTCACAGAAGTGTCTGCAATAGGATTATATTCAGTGTACCTTGGATAAAAAAACAAAAACTAACCAACTCTATTCCAAAAGCCTTGACACAAAACTAAAATATGCATTCAGGGAGGCTAAACATCGCAAGGAAGATGGCAAATAAAGGAAAGAAGCACACAACTGTCCCTCAGCATGGGACACCCAGTGTAAGAAGACAGCTTCTCAGATAGGTTGGTAACAAAAGGGAACTCACTGAAACTTAACTTTGAACTGTTAAATTATACAGAAACACATAGTAAATAACTGGAATGTAAGAAATAAATTAGTGAAGCACCATCCCAGGCACCAGCAAAGTAGAGAGGCAGTGTAGACTAAAGAGATATCAGCTATGGAAAGAGAGAACAAGCCAAGTGTGGTGGCACACACCTGTCAAGCCAGTGGCTAGGGAAGCTGAGACAGGAGTATCACAAATTCACGTTCAGCCCCAGAAATTTACTGACACCCCAAGACACTCAGCCTTCCCTGTTTCTAAACAAATAAAAAAATGATTGGAAATGTTTCTTGATAGTTAAGTGCCCCCTTGGTTCACCCCTTGGTTAAAAAAACAGGGAGGAATGAATGAAAGAAAAAGAAAGAAAGGAAGGAAAGAAGGAAGAGAGGAAGGAAGGAAGGAAGAAAGAATTTGATTTGGGGAATCCTGTGTGAAGAAGCCTGATTTTAATGGTCACAGAGTGATTAGGGATAGCAGCTTAGTGTAAGCAAAGCCACATTTAACTTCCCTGAATCAAGAAATGCACCAATATGGAAGAAATAACTGTACAGGGAGACAATACACAGTATCAAATGCTTATGCTGTAGCTGGGCTCCATCTCCAAGCCTGAAAAAGACTCCAAAAAACATACTCCATGTGGCCTGAATGGGGAAATCCACTGCCAACCCCACTGCCGCAGTCTGTGCATGCATGCATTCATCTAAAGCCCCAATCTATGGGGAAGTCATAGAAAAGCTCATTCTGCATAAATGAACCTGGGAGAAAAGTTCAGCTCTTACTCCCCGATTGCTGCTGTTCTCACAGCAAAAAAATGGAACAATTTTTACTTTGCCCTCCCTGTGGCTTATTGATGACATGGCATAATTTAGGTGTGAGAGTATGGATAGTAACAAAAAGCAATTATTATGCTTTATGACTAAAAGTCTCATTATTCAGAATAGATTTGTTAAATTATGCTTTCTCTTTTAATGTTTTACAAATAACAAAAAATGAGAGATAAATAAATAAAAGACACCTCTCTTTAGGCTGGATGTTACCTGCATTAGCATTTAGTATTGGATAACAAGTACATCATCTTAGAAACATCTAAATGTATTCCAAATATGTCTGTAGCCAACTGTTTGTAACAATTATTTACTCACCTAAAGCTCTTATTCTCTCTTATTGGAACCACTACAATTACCTTATGTCTACTATTTCTTCTTTCTTTTTCCCATCCTCCAACTGACTCTTTAAGGAGAAGATTGCAGTCAAGTAGGAGTTAACTATTGGAATTAAGGCCTACATTCAAATCCCACCTCTGCCAAGTGTCAGTATATGCAAGTCCCTGAACCTCAGTATTCAATATTTAAAATAATCTCACCTTGGGGATTGGTAGCAAAATTAAATAAGTCCACTCCAAGATCTAATTGAGAAAATCTCTAAGTATTTTAAAAGTATGAATTACATTATAACACTCCTCAATTCATACTCTGCAAATTAAAATCCAACTTCCTTACAATAACTTGTGTGGTTCCAAGCTTCCAAGATACCCCCAAATGACCCTGCTTTATCTCTATGAAGGAAGCAGCCTACCTTGTTTTGTGCATAACTGTGCAGAGGCTCACAGGGAAGAGAAATAAAGTGTCTGCACAACAGCCAGTGAGGAGCTGAGCCTACCATCACCCTTTCACATGAGCTTGAAAGTGCATACTTCAGTCCATCCTTGAGATGACTGCAAGCTCATGTGAACCTTGAGCCAGAATCACCCAGCTAGATACTCCCAATTTCCAACTCAGAGAAAGTACATGAGATGTTTCATTTTCAAATGAGAGGGGGTAAGGCTATGCTTCTTTCTCTGTGTGTGTTTGTGTCTATGCATGCATACTTTTCTGACAGGATTCAACTCACATCTTTAGGTGTACTCTGACCTATTTCCTTCAGTCTCCTGTCCCTTGCTTCTTGGAGCCATCTGCAAATCCAACTTTACCTTCTCTGGACTGTGCTGTATATACTAATGCCCACTCCTACCCATGACATTTTTCTCTTTTGAATCTCTTATCATCCTTGAATGATAGTCTGCCCTGGCATGGAATGGATAACACCCCTCTGGTTCAGCCCATGACAGACCCCAACACAGCAGGCCTTACACAACACCACTCATTATCCGAGCCATTTTAGCAAACAGGAAGCCCCTGTAAAGACTCAGTGCTTTCACTAGGTAGCATCTGTGTGTTCAAAGTCAATCACATTATCAATGCAAGAAAGGAACTCGGCCACCATATTCTCCTTATGTCCAATTTTACTTTCTTTGAAGGTAATGTTTCCATAAGGAAAAGACAATAAAAAATTAAGCAAAGCTTTGTGTATGAGTAAGATACTGGGGATGGCTGAAACTTGGACACCACTTAAGTAATCAATTACACATTTTCTGCTTTTGTGTTCTATATTGATGCTATCCAATATGGTGGCCATTGGTCATGCAATCTATCAAAATCACAAACTAGGTTCCTAGTTATAGGAGCTGTATGTCAAACTTTCAAGTGCTGGAAGCTACTGGATTAGACTCAGTTGACACAGGACATTACCACAAAAGCAAAAAAAATACTGAATGGTGATGTTCTAGAGTAGTGGCTAACAAACATTTTCTATAAATCACCAGGTGGTAAATATCATGGCTTATGTAACCTATGTGGACTTCAAATTGCTACTCAGTCTGGCCACAAATGAATGGTGGTAATTGACAATACAATCATTTCTGTCAAAAAAGTAGTCAGAGAGAGATACAGACCTTAGATACCATGTTTTTGAACCCCATTCCACAGAATCCACCGGGTGGTACCTGAACACTACCAATGATAGCATTTCAAGCACCTCCCAGGCATGCCTCCTCCCATTCTGGTAAATGCCAGTGACTTCTAAGTTTTTCTATAGTTAGAATTCCTCTTACATTCTAGGCAAATGAGAATAGCTAATGAGGACAACCATCACTACTGGGACCATCATTCCAGATAACTCTGGGGAGCTAGCCTGAAAGACAGTCTGTGGGCTATATTTAGGTAGGCCCATATGCGCCATGCCCCACTTAATGAGCAGCAGTAGACTTCTGTTTTTTTTTTCAGGGGTAGGAGTATTGGGTATTAAACTCAGGGGCACTTGTCTACTGAGCCACATCCACTGCCCTATTTTGTATTTTATGTTGAGATGTTGTAAGACAGATGAGGCAAGGCACCAAAGATATCAAGAAACAGGTTTTTTTTGCCTGCAGCCAGGCAAAAAATCAATTAATCACCTGAACCCTGAGTTCAGGTACTTTCAGAATTTTATACTCAGTATGTAAGGTGAGGGGCTCAGAAGGGTACAGCTGTGAAAATTCACATAAAAGCAGCTTTTTTCTTTCACTCCAAGAACAACAACTGAGAAAGGAAGAGCTTCTTCTCCCCTTTCTTTCTCCTACTTCCAGCTGTAACCATGGAGCCCAATTTCTAATTTCTCTTATTGTAAAAATGTAGAGATCTCTGTGAAGCTCCAGCTCAAGGCCAGAGACATTGTTAAAGAATTTGTTCTTTTTTTCATATTTTGCATTTGCAAACACACTTCTACAAATTACTATTGTGGAGACAAGTGCATGAAATACATTGCATTAAGGGCATCTGAGTGACAGGCCACTCCCCTTGTGCTAGGCACGTAGGCAGCAAATTACCCTGTAGGCACAGCCCTGGTCAGAAGGCCATGTGTTGTAGTCCATGGCCCACTCCTCAATTTGTCACTTCAAGAACAGTTAGTAAGAAATTATACTGGTGGCTGCTTATAATCTGCATAGCTACTGCCTGTGTATATATACATAGTAACTGTGCAATAAGATCAGACCTGTTACCTTCTTGGTCTCCAGAGGTCTTGATTAGTGGCTCTGCAGCCATACTCTCCTCTACACTGTTCCATGGACTTCCTCACTGGACGAGAGAGAGCACACACAACTGGAAATACTGCTGAAGCACACCAACTGTAGAGAACTCCATTCTAAAAATCTCACAAATTTGACTAATGCCTGTTTGATGTTCCAGTTTTATACGTCAGGAATAATATATGGTATGGGTTGAATCTGTAGCAAAACTTCTTCTTTTTTAAAAAAAATGACATCCTATGGTCTCTTTTGCTTTATTTATTTATTTATTTTTACCATGAGTACAATGTACACCGATAAAAAAGATGTACGTCGCACGTATCTGTGATAATAGCCGTGGCAAAGGCAGTCTAGGCATATTAACAACAGACTTATCTATGGAGCAGCACCTTATGTATGATGCATTTTCCTCTAGAGCCAAGCATCAAAAAATTCACCTTCATGAGTAGATAAGTGGCCCTTAGGCTCACAGACAGTCCAGCACTGGGGTCTGAAGCAGGGGGGCTTCTCACCTACATAATTGGCTCAACAAGGAGAAAATTTCCATTTAGCACCACAGAAGCTGACATGTAAATTGGGACCTGATGCTCCACAGTCTAGCTGTATTAATGTCACCCTTGAAACCCAAGTTAATTTCAGTGACATCTTTCTTTACTCTGGTGGCAAAATGTGCTTTCTGTTGGGGTCCATCTGACAAGCTTGGGTAAATATTTGCATGGCAAGTGGAGACATGTTTTTAGGTTTTGCTTGAATGGCTAACCATTCAAGATGTCTTATAAAATTGTCCCCTTCGCTCCTCCTGAAAAACATAGAACAAAATAATGATGGAAAACTTGGAAGAAACTGATGGGATGACCTTTCCTTCCTGGTGGCCAGGGGCTCACTAGGCTGTGGCAAGCAAATCACAACTTCTTCCTCTGGCCTGATGACTCCTCAGATTACAGTGTTCTCCTCTTCTCCCATCGCTAGACTTCTCCAAGGAGAGGTCAGAATTTCTGCCTCCTTTTCTGTACCATCCCACATACTCCTAATCTCTTGGCATTTAATTTAACTCCTACTTTATTCAAGTGATGCTTTTGAAGAAAGCAGATCAGATGGTAGAGCCTAGACCTGGTGGTTTTTCCACAGCCTCGTGGTAGGATTTAACCCATGTGGTCATCGTATTTGTGTTGGGCCCTCCAAAGATGTCCATGTCCTAACTTTGGAACCTGTGAATCTGTTGCCTTACATGGCAGGGACTTGGCAGGTGTGATTGAGTTAAGAATCTTGAGATGGGAGATTATCCTGGATTATCTGAGGGGACCTAAGGTAACCACGAGGGTCCTTGTGAGAGAAAGAGGGAGACAGGAGAGTGTCACATCAGAGATGAGATAATAGAAAAAGAGATAGGAATTATGCAAGGTCATGAAGCAGATGTGGGTGAGGCAGGCATCCCCCAAATGTGCCAAAGACAGTGGTATTCTTGGATATATAGACCTAGTCTATGAATATTCATTGTGGAATAATAAGTGTGGGGCTATGTGCTAAGAAGTGCTGGCAGCCCCTAGAAGCTGGGGAAGGTAAGGAGTGGATTTTCCCCTGGACCTCCAAGTGGAACACAGCCCTGCTGATAGCTTTGTGTCTTTTTTGGGTACTAGAGAATGAACCCAGGGACACCTTACTACTACATCTCTAGTCCAGGATCTTACTAAATTGTCCAGGCTGGCTTCAAACTTGTGATCCTCCTGCCTCAGCCTCCTGAGTTGCTGGGATTACAGGTGTGTGCCACTTTACCTGCCTCTGTTGACATCTTGATTTTAGCCCCATAAGGCCCACGCAGACTTCAGACCTTTAGAACTATAAAGAATACATTTGCTTTGCTTTAAGCCACTAAGTATATGGTAATCTGTTAAAGCAGCAATAGGAGAAAACAACAGAGTGTTCAAACTTCTCCCAAGAGCGTCATAGCAAAACAATAGAAAATTTCTGCTTTTTCTGCTGTCCTTTTCATTCTGTCCTCCTAAACAGGGGAATTTTAAACCTCAACCCTCTTCTCTTGTCTTGCGTTTAGCACTTTCATAATGAATATTGACAGAATAAATCTAGATGTTTAAGAATATCACTGAATTTTGGACCCTTGGGGACACCCACATCACCTAAACCCCTCCTTTAGAGATTCTTTTTCTGTTCACAATCCCAGAGGAGTGAACAGCAGGCCACCTGACCCCACATCAGTCACATCTGGCAGGTGTTAGGGTCTGCTCCATCCCTAAGGGAGCTCACTGAGAAGCTGGGCTGGCTCAGATGAGATGCGTTGGGCTGATCAGATCCCTATTCTGAGGATTCTATTAAGTGATCAAGATTTCCGGTTCATGGTTGGCACTGGAGCAGGAAGGCTGTGGTAGAGTCATGTCTGGAGTGGCAATTGAGGCTTACTGAAGTTAGAGAGAAGGGGACATTCAGAGCTGGCTGACGGGGAGGGTGGACAGGAATAGAGGGAACTGGAGAAGCTGAGGAGCCACTCAAGGGTGAAGAGGTGACAGTCTGTACTTTTATAGTGTGGGTTTTGTCTTCTCCTGGGCCCAGAGTTTTCTGTAAGTGGCTGAGATGGTTTAAGACCTCATAAAACCTTTGTCTAGTTTGCATGCATTTCTGTTGCTTGCAATCCAAAATTCCTGACTAGAATCTCTGTTTGTCCATTGATGAAGCCAGAAACCTGGGGGTGGGGTGGGAGAGTTGGCTTTGACTCTCCTTCCCTTCTCTCTTGTTCTGGGGGCTGAATACAGGAGAAGGAGGAGAACCCTAGGAGGTCCTAGGCCAAGTGGCTTTTGTTTCTATGTCAATAATAGTTTGGAGTGATTCAAGACATTAACTTTTTTTTTTTTTAAGTTGGTAACTCAAAATAGGGAACCTAATGAGCATTTGGATAAAGGACACATAAGTCACCCTCCAGTGGAAGGCACGGAGATTTTTTATTAACACCAACTGCAAAATACATTCTTAATCATGATTTAAAAAAAAAAAGATGATGTGGGATTTAAACTAGGTCTGGCCTAGATAGAGCTCCTCAGGACAGAGTATGCGACTTATCCACCACCTACTTGTGGTACTTAGTTCAGCACCTGGCATCTATTCATTCTTTTTTTTTGCGGAGGGAGGAAGTTACCAGAGATTGAATTCAAGGGCACTCAATCTCTGAGCCACATCCTCAGCCCTATTTTCTATTTTATTTAGAGACAGGGTGTCATTGAGTTGCTTAGCACCTTGCTGTTGCTGGGGCTGGCTTTGAACTTGTGATCCTCCTGCCTCAGCCTCCTGAGCCACTGGCATTATAGGTGTGTACCACGGCACCTTCCTCTATTCATTCCTTCTACAATCTTTGTTGCATGCTGAGGCACTAAGCACATAAGCAGGCATTCAGTGTATACATATTGGATGAATTAAGCTGTCTATACATCATGTTCTGAAAATTGTTCATCTAAAAAGCTCCAGATTCGCTTGCCTGACAATTTTAGCTTGGGAAGAAGAGACAGTTTATTTAGAAGTACCACCATTTTCTATTTGCCCATGAAGGAATTCAGATTTTGAGCAAGTCTTGAATTATGATAGTGATAATACTTAATAAAATTATTAATCTTAATAAAAACTCATAAAAATACTTAATAAAAATTGTTGTTATTGGATGGATCCATACAAATAAAATTGTCATCCTTGAGCAATTAAAAAAGAAAATATAGGGATGTCCCTGAATCAATTTTTTTTTTTTTGCACTGCTGTGGATGGAACCCAGGGCCTTGCACATGCTAGGTAAGTGTTCTGCCACTGAGCTACATCCCCAGTACCACCCCCCACTTTTTAAAAAAAAATTATATATGCTAGGCAAATACTCGACCACTGAGCTAAATCCCCAGCCCTCCTTAATCAAAATTTTAAGGATAAGTGCCATTTTAGTGTTGGGTTGTAAGTGTTCCTTAGTGAAGGGTGCTACCCTGAATCTTCCCTATGGATTCCTTTGTCCTACCAGATGAGACTCAGTGGGGTCCTGGATCTTTGATAATGGAAAATAAACTCTCTCCTCTTTTTTGGCTCATTTTGGAAAAAAAAGAAGAGGAAATCTCTGGTAAAATTGCTCCTTCTGGAGATTCTGGGAGCAGCGGGGTAGAAATCTTGCAGGTAGCCTGCTTGGGTTAGCACACAGCGGAGCATGCTGTCCATGGGAAGCCCTCAGGTTGGCCACAGCCTGGCTCTGTGAGAGCTGATTAGGATGCGGAGCGGAAATGCAGGCTTGTTCATAGAGCTTGTCTCACCTTTGCCCCTCAACTCTGCCTAGGCCCATTCCTAAGTGTGGAAGTTCCGATTGTTATCTCCGTTACAGAATCCCATTCCTTTTCTGTTTTCTTTTGCCCTTATCCTCACATTTCTTTGAATGTCCTTTCATGGGACGTCTTGATCTGCTCCCAAAGAAATGCAATTATCAGAAATCAACCTCTCTCACCCATTTCTGCCCTAAGCAGCTTTTGCCCACTGGTGAATTTCACATTGTACTGAGAAAGTCAGCAACTAATACTAATAACAATAAAATATGTTTGTATTTTTAGATGACTTTTTCCACTGGGGACTCCCTGGTGAGAGCCAGGCGCTGAGCAGAGTGAGCTGGAAATAGAGAGTGAGAAAGAGACCTGGCCGGCTGAAGCCTTTTCTTGACAGCTAATTTCCATTTTTTGGTATCAAGGGTTCTGTGCCAGTAATTGGCATGCAGATTGTGTCTGATGGGCCTGTTATACAGAATAAAGGAATCTGCTCGTTAGAATAAGCCAACCCCAGGCTGATGGATGGGGCATAAGGAGGTCATTGCGAAAGAGAAATTGTGTGTGTGTGTCCCTGTGCGTGTGTGTGTTTCACAAGAATTCCTACCCCCTCCTCTTTCCCTCTTTATCCAGCAAACTCTAATCTTTCAAATTGCATTGAGACAAATGTTGCTCCGTTTCTCTCCCTCTCTCTGTTTTTTTCCTTGAAGGGATATTTGATGGAACCCACTCTAGGTTTTAATAAAGTATGGGGGCAAAGGAGAAATTAAAGCAGTGTCATGGTTTGTTAGCAGCCCAGGATTGTCCAGGATGGGCCCAGGCTACAAATTATACTCTGGAATTAATTGGCAGAAGGTAGCTCTCCTGTCCATCATCCTTAATCCAGCAGCTATGGGACAGCAACAGGAAAATGTGGCTGTTATCCGTCTCTTTTTTTGCTTTGTCTAAGTCATTGGTCTGATTAGTTGGTTTTCCTTGGTCCCCACCTCACCCATCCATTAGCAGGTAACAGCTATCTGCTGTTACCTCTTAATGCTAGGCATCCTCTTAAGGGAGGCTGCTCCCAGTTCATCTGTCCACCTTGGGAGACAGGGGTCAACAAGAAGGCTTCCCAGGGGCTGGGGTTGTGGCTCAGTGGTAGAGCACTCACCTAGCACATGCGAGGCCCTGGGTTCCATCCTCAGCAACACAAAAGAATAAATAAGTAAAATAAAGGTATTGTGTCCAACTACTACAACATATATATAATTTATGTGTATATATATATATATTTTTTTTTTAAAAGAAGGCTTCCTATACCTATGGGAAGCTGCAAGAGAATTTAACTTTCTTTTTCATAGCTATGTTGAAATTGAAACCACTGCAGAGTTAACTCTTTAATTTTTTTTGTTGTAGTTGGACACAATACCTTTATTTAATTAATTCATTTATTTTTATGTGGTGCTGAGGATTGAACCCAGCTCCTCGCACATGCTAGGCGAGGGCTTCACCACTGAGCCACAACGCCAGCCCCAGAGTTATCTCTTATCAACACAACATATGTGTGTTAGACTACTATCTCTAGGATGAGTTTTAAAGAAATATAAAGAAGAAGATGGCTCTCTTTGTATCAAAGAAGACATTTGACATTTGTTTTTTAGGGCTTGGCTAGCTTCACTTAGCATAATCTGCTCTAATGCCATCCATTTCCCTGCAAATTCTATGATTTTGTCGTTTCTTAGTGCTGCATAATACTCCATTGTGTATAGCTGCCACAATTTTTTTATCCACTCATCTATTGAAGGGCATCTAGGTTGGTTCCACAGTCTAGCTATTGTGAATTGTGCTGCTATAATCATTGATGTGGCCGTATCCGCTTCTTTGATATAAAGAGAGCCACTAAGAATAGAACAGGAAGGAAGAGCATGAGGAAAAGACTAACAGTAAACTAAGACGAATGGGGGGAGAGAAAGGAAGAGAGAAGGGAAAACATATGGAAATGGTAGGAGACCTTCAGTGATACACAAAATAATAAGAGGTTATGAGGGGCAAGGGGGTGGGGGGAAAAAAAAGGGGAGAGAATTGAACAACAGCAGAGGAGGTAGAGAGGGATGTTGGGAGGGGAGGGGAGGGGAGGGGGGATAGTAGGGGATAGGAAAGGTAGCAGAATACAACAGTCACTAATATGCCATTATGTAAAAATGTGAGTATGTAACAGAAGTGAGTCTGTATTATGTATTTGGGGAGTTCAAAACCCAATTGAGTCGAATGTATGAAAGATGATATGTCTTGAGCTCTGTAATGTTTTGAACAACCAATAAAAAAAAATAAAATTAAAAAAAAAACTGCAAAGATATTTGGCATGAATGGAAAGAGAGAAAGTACTAGCAAAGATTTACATGACATAAGGGAGACCCAAGTAGGAAACTTAAAACTGGAAAATACAGTAGTTTAATAAAAAAAAAAATCCTCAGACTTAATAGAAAATTGAGATGCTAGAGGAAAGATGTAACAACCTTGAAGATATAGTAATAGAAATTACCCAACCTGAAAAACAGAAAAAAAGTTTAAAAATTAACAGAGACTCATAAACCAAAATATCAAGCATTTATCTCACTGAAATTCTAGTAGAGAATTTGAAAAAGAATTATATTTGAAAGATTAATGATTAAAATTACTCCCCAATTTGATGAAAGACATGAATGTGCAGATAAAATAATTTCAACAAACTGCAATCACTTCATATAAATCCATGTCCACACAAAACATAATAAAATAATTGTAAGTAAAGATAAACAAACATTGACAACAAACCAATAGAGAAAAATAACACCATATTCATACAGAATTGTTTTCAGTATTATAAAAATCATGTTTGTCATCAATAATTCTGTACTTGTCATCAAAAATTCTGAGTTTTAAAACCCAGAAGTCTTTACTTTCAAGAATGAAGGTAAAACAAGGACAACTGAAATACAGGAGAATTTCTAGCCAGAATTCCTGCTCTAAAATGTCTGACATGTATGTGAAATATCAAAAATGAAGAAACAATTCACATTGTAATGTATTTTTTTGCTGCAACAAATCATCCAACAAATCATAAACTTCATCCTTTATGAAAAAAAAAATGTTTGTTATCTCATAGGTTCAATGGGTCAGGAGTCTGGATGTCCCTGTGCTGTAACTGAGGTAGAATGAGCCGTGATATCTAAGACTTGGGCCCTTTTCATTCAGCTCACTGGTTAATGGTGCAAAACATTCCCTTATTATTTTTCCATGTAGACTTGACATTATCACATCAATAGTGTGCTGAGTGTTTCTTGTGCTTCAAATCACTCACTCTACCATCCCTTTCTGCCAATGAGAGATCTCTGTTTTTCATGCTCCTATGATTACACTAAACTCACCAGGATCATCTTACTTTTAAGAACTAATTTCTACCAAGGGCAGTGGGGAAAATTACATGTCTGTAATAACAGCCGTTGGGAGGCTGAAGCAGGAGGATCTAGATTTCAAAGCCAGCTTCAGAAACTTAGTGAGGCCCTAAGCAACTAAGCAAGACTCCGTCTCTCTAAATAAAATATAAAAGGGCTGGGGGTATGGCTCAGTTGTTAAGCAACCCTGGGTTCTATCCCCAGTTTAAAAAAGTAAAAAGAATTGATTATTTACCTTGATTACATCTTCAAAACTTTTGCCATACAGTGTTACATTAATGTAAGAGTAACACCAGAGAGTAGAGGTTACAATAGTAATGGGGTGGTAAGAGTCTGCTTACCATAATCCATAAGTAGAAGAGGCTATTCCCATTTTGAATGGTTTAAAATATGTTAGAGTTGAAGCTAAACTGTAGACAAAGATTTGTGTCTCCTTTTTTACAACCATTGCCTTCTTTGCTCCTTCTTCAATCATCAGTGGCTGTCCTCGGTATGGAGCTGGAAGCTTACATTCCTTAGCTGTGCTCATGAAAGTGTGTAAAGACCATTAATTAAGATGCTTGTTGTGGCAGTAACAGAAATACAAATAAAAGATCTGATGCCAAATATGAAAATTTAATTCACCTAGCAATAATACAAGAACGAAGAATTGTTTCAGGATTAAATAATTCTGTGATTTAACAAAGACATCAAGAAAACAGGCTGCTGTTCTTCATGTTAAAGATAATAATAATGTGATAATTAATTATTATGATTTTGTGTATATGGGTGTATTGTGTATTTTGTGGTTCTTTTAGAAGACCATATCTGACTTCCTCATCCTTGAATCTAACTGCCTAGAATAATATCTACCACATAGTAGGTATTACATACATACTTGCTGAATGAATGGATGACCCTCTTAATTTCCCTTTAATTCTGTCAAACGACAACAGAAGTATTATAAATGTAGATTTCTATTCTTTATTTTAATGATTATGATGTGTAAAATAAATATAGATAACTGATTTAAAAATTTCTTCTGTGACTTGCTTATATGTAAAAGATTTATAACTTTAGATCCTGGTCCTCCGAGGTGTTTTTCCCCTTCAGGGTCACCAAAATAATCTTTACTTATATTGAAGCCTTTAGAATTTTTCTATGCAGGCATTGCATTTTACCTAAAACAAAAGAGAGATAAATGTGTACAGATGTCTAGATTACTGAGGGAATAAACAAGTACAAATACTGAATATCAAGTATAAAGCAAAGGTACTCCAAAGAAGAAAGCTGAATTTAAACTAAAGTCCTGAAAGACTTCTGAAAAAAAGAAAACCGGTCTGAATTTAAAGGCATAAAATGAGGAAATGGCATGTGTATTTTATGTAATATATATTTAAGATGAACAATGTGATTTTTAACGTCCTTATACATAGTGAATGATTATTATAACTAAGCAAATAGACATGCCCATTAGTACACAAAATCCCCTTCCCCTTTTTTTGTGTGGTAAAATATCTAGAATCTACTGTCAACAAATTGCCAGTATCTAGTATGTATCATTAACTGTAGTCTGTATGATGGGTTTTAGATAAGAACAATTGTAAACAGGAGTCTTACTATGTAAAAACATGGGGTAAACAGGGTGCAGTGGTGAACAGTTATAATCCTAGCATCTTGGGAGGCTGAGGAAATAGGATCATGAGTTCAAAGCCAGCCTCAGCAACTTAGAGAGGCAATTAGCAACTCAGCGCGACCCTATCTCTAAATAAAATATTTAGAGGGCTCAATCCCTGGTACCAAAACAAAACAAAATAAAACAAAATTAAAAACCATGAGGTATGATAACTTTCCTATGAAAAATTCCTTGTTTTTTTTTTTGTTTCAACATCATTATCATCAGGTATTCCCTATAGCTATTTTAACTCCCATACCTGTTTTTCTATGACAAATAAATCTTTATTTACAAAATATGTATGTGTAGTTTACATAATATACCTAAAATGTATGAGTATATATATTTAAAATATTTTTATATTTTAAACTTGCACACCAGCCTATGTTGACTATACTATGTTCTTTCAATATTATGTTTGTGAGATTTATTTATCTTGATATGTACATATTTCATTTATTTCACTACTCTAATGCCATTAAATGAATATACTACAAACAAAATGTCAATTTTAATACAATTAAAATTTTAAATTATTTCCTATTTTATCATCTAAAAACAATACTTCTATGCATATTTTTATGCACATGAAGTGGTAATTTTTTTGGAAATGCAACCAGGCATATAATGAATTAGATCCAGGGTATAAATACATTCCCATTTCCTATAGTACATTCCCAACTTATTTTCCCAATTTTTTTTGTTGCAATTCCTGTACCAACTTTATGATGTGTGATTGTTGCCATTTTCTCTATATTCTTGCCAACTACTTACATTTTCAGATCTTCAAATTTTTAAATGTCAACTAGATAATCAAAACAATATATCATTATGGTTTTAACTTGAACTTTGCTGGATATCAATCAGTATGCAATGAATTAAAATGGTGAATGCAGAATAAAAACTCTTTAATCAGGTAAAGTATGGTTGACTAATAATAGAGGGGCACAGAGGAATTTCCTCGAGCGGCTATTTACCCTTGGACTGTGAGGGAACGTGAAACTCAAAGGAAGGTACCACTGAAACCGAGACTGAGAGTGCTAAGGAGAGGTGGTGGATTCATCACAGTACACTTCCCAGGGGCCTGGTGACAGACATTGACCACAATGTGCTGTGAGACAGGAGTTGCTGCCAAAGCCACAGTGACAAAGCCCCGCAGCAGTGATGGTTGGCTAGCAGGGATTCAGCTGCTGAGCTGGGAGAGCCAAGAGGCTCTGTGAGTGTGGAAGTAAAGAAACTGGCTGGGTGGACATTCCTACTAACCGGCAAACTCAGCCTGCCACTCTCTTGATCCTGGTGGGACCAGAGCACACCCACCCACTCGGTGACCTGGAAAAGAGAACACTAAAAAAAAAAAAAGGTCCATTCTTTGTCTTCCTGTTTGGCAAGGTTCTTCCTAGAGTCCTCTATTTTCAGACCCTAATATTTATCCATCTGGCAAAGGGTAATGTCAATTGCAGAGTTCAGTTTTAGCATCACAAAGCATGACAAAAATGGGTGGGTTGAAGCTAAAAGTGAATAAATTATAACAGGCACAGCCCACTCCTTTGGCTTACTCAACATTCTGCACCATTATGAACTTCTATGCAATATCAAAACAACTCTCTTTCCATCAAAGTGGTATTTCTTTACAGGTGTGATCCACAAAATGAAGAGACACATAGTTCCAACATTTACATTGGATTGGCTGTCTCAAGTACCTCATATTTTCTTACTTCATGGCTAAATTGTAGAGAAAGTGACTAAAAGTAATCTATAAAATAATGAAGGTAGGAGGGGAATAGAGAGAGAAAAAATATTTTATAAATGCAACTATAAGGATAGGCTGTGTAAAGTTTCCATATCCATATTTCTGAAGTTGGTCAAAGACCATTTCCAACAATTTTCAATGCCTTTTATTCTTCTTTCCACATGTTCTTTGACTTAAATTTAAACTGCTGCTGGTCAGGTTTCTTTTCCTGGTGGACAACCCACCCCTTCATTCTTGATGTGTTTCAATCTTCAATGGTCTTGCCCATTTTAATTGCAGTATTTTTCTGTGTAATTTTACCAATGTAAAGAAATTATTAAGAACTACCGAAAGAATCCTTTTGATTTCATACATAATCTTTCTGTTTCTATTGTTAGTAGTTCAACTTTTTTGGGGGGATAAGCCACTGGAAATAAAGTCACCCTTTAGTTTTTAAACTAGTTCATTGGAAAAAGTTGCCAAGAGTGGCTAAGAGACAGTTCAATCTTATGGTTCAATGAAACCATTGCTACATTTCCTGGTGCAAGTGTTCTCCTTTTTGAAATTAAAAACATTAGGATTTTGTTAGAAGCTCACTAGCAGAATTCAAAGTTGCTAGAAATGCCAAAAATTTTGTGAGTGAATTATTTAGTAAAATTGTAAGAAAACCCATCTCTATCTTTTGATGCTTAGACCAAGGTAATATTGCTTTAGAGTAGACGGATCATACAATGGTTTCTGGTAAGAAACATGGGAAAGGACAGGAGTCATCCTATGAGACTGTGTCCTTTCCTATGAGACTGTGTCCTTTCCCATGTCATATACTTTGACTCTTAACTGTCATTGTACCTCTATCTTTGTTAAGCTTCTCCATTCCTCAGTCGGCTTGACCACTTCTTTGTGATAGGGTATACTGAAAAGTCATTTAATTACATAAACAGGGGTCCACAGTTGCATTTCCTTTCCGTTGAAATGAGTTCTTTGTCTAGAAGTGATCCTATTAATATTATGGCTGTATAATTGGACATGTCCTGGGATAAGAATATGAAGTTTCCATTCCTGTTGGTAATACACTGTCAGTACCATTCATGGACTCATGGACTCTTTTAACCACCATTATATTACCACTAAAGTTTCATGACCATGTAATTAACTGCCATTAGGACCCCATTTTGTTCATTAAACTATAGAGAAATCACTGGAAAAATACTGAAATGCTAGAAGCTGATCAACAAGTGCATAGTGTGCCATGTTTTATGGTGTGGAAGTCCTGGGGTGAACATTCAAATAGGACACAAATGCTTTCCCTTTCTACTTGTTCTCAGAAGCTCATTAGTACACATCTTTCCAAGTTTTTTTGGTCACCATTTTCTAAATTATGATTCTTCTAATCCATTATGATCCATTCAAAGCAATAGCAGCCATATATGAATAAGTTAAAATTCACATTTCTGGTATTTTTACCCAGAAAAAGTGGGTTAAATAATGTAATACTTGAATTTAATCCTACTAAGACCATCAACCTTTACTTCAGT
Source organism: Ictidomys tridecemlineatus (assembly GCF_052094955.1). Taxonomy (NCBI): domain Eukaryota; kingdom Metazoa; phylum Chordata; class Mammalia; order Rodentia; family Sciuridae; genus Ictidomys; species Ictidomys tridecemlineatus. Next base: position 78,469,103 of record NC_135485.1, on the reverse strand, counting down.
ATTTTTGGGTTACCCTTGGGGGGGAAGAAATGACATGTCATATAGAACGAATTTCAAGTAAGATTCAGGTTTTTTCTCCTCCATTAGCTGGCTTTAATGAATTCCCTATGAATCTAAATACATGAACCAAATTGAGTAATAGGAGTCAGGGTCATGGAGTAGCCCTGCCCAAGCCTGGTGTTTTATATACCATTTCCACTTGATCATAGGCCACTGTGCACATTCCTAACCTTGTGAATATATAATTTTCTAATCACGATGAGAAGATCAGCTCTCATTGTTTACTGAAGTCCCATGATTACATAAATATTATACATTAAAGCCCAACATCAATTCAGAAGTTGAGTCCAAGGGGAGATAGTTACCTCCAGAGAAACATGTGGATTTTCTCCCAATCCCTGGTGCATACCCTGAGATTCTCTGTAAGATTTTGTTAGAAGCTCTCTATGTATCTTTTATTTTCCTCAGACACTTAAACTATTCTGTGGATCATAATGCCAAAGTGAACTAACTTGAACTTGCTTGAACAGCCTTTTCTTGTTTTGGTCAACAATTCATCTGGTAGCCTTTTTACTGATTCATAACATAAGGTGAAATAACACTTGAATGTAGTATATGTTGTCTCTCAAAGTTAAAAAAAATTGCCTACAAGACATTATGTTTCTTATTCAGTGAGGGTATTAGTTTTTAACAACTTGAATTTCATCTGGAATGTTTTGACATTCCAGAAACATTTAGACCCCGAAATCTTCAGTGACTGCAGTCTGAACTTTGGTGAGATTTACTTCTTATCCTTTGGTTTACATATATCTTATCATCTGTGGCTCAATATATATAATTATCAAAATATTATCAGCTTAGACACCAGTGCAACATTGTGTGAAATGTCAAGTTCTTTGTGAAATATTTTATGGCAGAGTGCAGAAAAGATGATATATCCCTGAGACAAACTAATGTAGACATACATTTGGTGAAAGATATACCAGGTAAAAGTATACTATTTTTAGTGATTCTTTTAAGCTGTTATTGAGAGAAATATTAGGTAGAGCAAGAGTTGAATACCAGATGCTAGAGACTGTTTATTTTCTTGGAAAACATATTGCATGTAGAATCAACATTGGCAATAACTAGATCATTACCTGATTAAATTTAGGAAAAATCATACCCACCCAAATATGTTAAACCTCTGTACAGTGCTCACAAGTGAGTGAAGTGGGAATACAATGTGTTTCACCACTCTTGAGTCTTCCAAATCTTTGATATTACTAACCCTTAGATTTCCCAGAGATATGGCACTGCTTTGTATTTTAGTTAGTTTTTCATTGCTGTGACAAGATTTATGACAAGAGCAATTTCAGAGGAGGACAAGTTTATCTTGGCTCACAGTTTCAGAGGTTCTGTTCATGGTCAGCAGACTCCATAGCTCTGAGCCCAAGGTGAAGCAGAACATCACGGAAGAAGAGAAGGGCAGAGGGAAGCTGCTTAGGACATGGCCACCAGGAAGCAAAGAGAGAGCTCTGCTCACCAGGGACAAAATATACACCCCAGAGGCACACCCCAGTGACTTTCTTCCTTCAATGACACTCTATCTGCCTACAGTTACCCCCAGTTAATCCATATCAGTGAATTAATCCATGATTATGTTAAGGCTCTCACAATGTAACTATTTGACCTGTGAACACTCTTGAATTTTTTTTTTACTCCTGAGTTTTTTTTTGGAATACCACATAACACTTTTGGTTTAGTATCCTTTTAAGGTGAAAAAGTTAGGAAGGCTTCCACTTAGCCTTTTCTACCAGATTCTTACCCTATCTTCCAAGAACCAACTGGGTAAATATGCCAGTTATATATTCATGAACTGGGAGCATAACCTCAGGGTAGTCTCACAAAAGTAGGTTTATTATGAGTTGAATTTGGGATAAGACGGAGTTTATTACATGACTGATATTGGCTTTCACTTTGATTTTTGAATCATGGAGAAATTGTGTGTACAACAGTTCAGTCAGTGTTTTGTCATCTTGGGAAGCTCTGGGCATTTTCTTTTCCCTGTTGCATAGTCAACCATGGTAAATGGCCAGACATCATTTGGTGCAGGCTAGGAAAAAGATGTACAGTGCAAACTGTGGACGTGCTGTGGCTTCCTTTTTACTTTTAACCAATAGGTTCTGGGGAATTTTGTTACACTGAGTGACAGGTCATGATTCACCTATGCTCCATCAGGTTAGTCTTCTATCTACCTTCCTAGAATATTGCCTCCAGGTTTTATTTGTTGGGATGTGGGGAGAATATCATGAACAGTTAATCATTTTGAAGACCTTAGCAAAAGTAAACTATTGTAATTAGACATACATCTTCCCTGGCCATTCAGGCAGTGAATCCACTGGTGTTTGTTTAATTTATGATAATTGACCTCTGATACTCCAGGATCTCATCATGTCCATTGAAATCTTAACTGTCCTACAAAAGAAAGAAACTGGAGAGCTTTTCTGTTACATATATTTTCTTTCTACTAATATACACCTCAACATATCAGTTAAGGGTGCAATCATTTGGGATTTGTCCTGGAACATAAATGTTAGATCACACTTAATAAATTCTTCTCAACATTTCTAAATTTTTGAAATCTTTCATGCACATAATTCCAGTGAAACTCTGAAATCTCAATCTCATTACACGTATGTCAATATTAAATACAAGTTCCAGTCAATCAACCAACATTCCAGCTGCCTGAATACATTAAATGTAGAATCTCTAATAAATTTATGTTTGTCTTAGTTCAAGTCAGCTACTGTAACAAAATAGCTTAGACAGAGTGGCTTATAAACAAGTTCCAGAGATTTGGAATTCCAATATTAAGCGCTGGAAGATTCAGTTACTGTTGGTGGTTTGTTTTCTAAATGGTCCTCTTTTTATTGTAAACTCCCATGGTGAAAGAGGCACCACCAAGGGCCCCTATCTTCTAACTCCATTCCAGTGTTGGATTAATATTTCAACATACAAATTTTAGAGGCACACAAACGTTCAGTATGTAGCAATATTCTAGTTTTAAACTCTATCCACTTTGATCTAGTGCTCTGGTATCTACTTTCATATGTACTGCTCTGTTTTCTGCTATTATATGTTAGTGAGAATCTTGAAGTACTTTTTGGGTGTATAAGAATTTTACTGATGGGTAATATAGGGTCATCCAACATGGAGGGACTTTGTTCATTGAAGTCTAATGGCAATCATAAGTGACTATTTGGGGTCTTGAAGAAAACAGGCATTTCCTTGCAATGAATATATGCCTAGGTGAGAGAACTACATGATTTTTATGTGAAAGCCTAGACTACTACACATGGAAAGGCAAACTACTTCCACTGGTAAAAGAGGCTTGGAACATCTCAGGTTCTTGAAATTCTTAGTTTTGTCTTTGCCTCATTTTTTCATGATTGGTGGTTAATTTGTATTTGAATTGCTTGACAAAAATATGACAAAAATATGAATTAAATTGACATTGGAATTTGCAATCTCCACTAAATTTAAGGTTTGATTTCCATCATTATTAGTCACATGACTAATAAAAAAGATAATTTTGTGTCATAGAAATTTCTGGTGTTCAGACCATGACTAAAGCTGAGTTTTGAAAACTGAGCTTTCTACCTTATCCCAGGGCACTCAAAAAAAAATACATCCCACATTAAGGTTTCAGTAGTTGTCATTAATGCCAAAATAGTCAAGAAAAAGAAGCAGTTTGGCTTTTCAAACATTTGCTTCATTGAGAACCATTACAAACTTTCAAAAGTGGTAATTGTGACACCATTATGTATAAAATCATCCAATTTATCATTGTTGAGGAGGTCAACATTTTGATCTAGAGAATCAGTAAAAGAGATTAAAAATGATTTTTCTGGATATGTCTCCTGGAATCACACCTCTTCTGACTTTATATATTACTAATAGTTCAAACCAGGTGTAAAGAGAGTCCAGGGGTTTACAGTGATAGTAACTGCAGAGATTAAAGGCTAAGTTAACAAAGAAACAATTTAGAAAATCAGGGGAGGGGCCACTCAATGCTGAGTTCACATCTCCAGGGAAGGAGTTCAGTTGGCTGCTACAGGAACACATTTCCTATTGAAATGGTGATTTCAAAGGAACCATGCTTATGTCCTGAGAGCCCAGGTACCACTAATCTAAAAAACTGGTTGTAGGGACATCAGTGAATAAGCTGTGGTAAACCGTGCCAGAGTCCCACACCTGACATGATTGCCAATAAACAAAAAATCATGAGAAGGCATCCTTCTTTCTCTCCCATCTCCCTGGTCTCTCCAGAGAACAAGTTATGGCAGTGCTACACAAGAGCCAGCTCAAAAAGGAGAAATATGGCCTGCAGTAACCAGAGAGCAAGACAAGGAATGTTGGTGTGGAACTGAGAAGCAATAAACTAATAACCAACACAACTGTGTTATTGGTTAATATATTTCATGATATATTTTTATGAGATTCTCAAGTTCTTTCTTCTGTTTATTAAAATTTCTCAGCATTTATTTTTCTTTTCCTCATTAATCTTTATATCTCTGAAAACTTAGATATGAGTTTTCTCCTACTCTTATTTTCTCACAATTTTTAGACGTTTTTTTTTTTTTATAAATTTTCATGTTATTTAAAATATTTCTCTAAAATTCTGGATTCTAATCCCTCATCAGGAAATTCAGTTTTTAAACATCTCTCATCAACTGGGTTTTCTTTTTGTTTAATGATACATATTTGTGGTTCATAAACATTTAAAATTGACTGTAGAATAACATTAATTTTAAAATTATTTTTAAGTAAATATTTGATAGGGATAATTTTAGATATGCAAAAAATTTGAAATGGTAGTATAGGTATTTCCACTATATCATTCATTCAATATCTTATATACTTAACATGATTCTTATAATCTTTCAAAATTAAGACAGTGATTTTTGTAATTTGGATTTATTCACTATTCTATTCTTTTCAGATTCAAACAAAAGTACCATACTGCATTTAATTTTCTTATCTTTCATTTGTTTGACTAAGGGCTTATTAATCTTGCTTGATGCTTGAAAGAACAAACTCTTTATTGCATTTATCCTTTTTATTATTTTTTCTGAATTTTTTTAGTTCAACTCTGATCTTAATCATTTCTTGTATTCTACTTATGTTTGAATCAGTTTATTCTTTTTTCTTAAGGTGTAACATTACACTACTTACTTGGGACCTTTCTATTTTTTTTTTTAATGTAGACACTCAATGCTATCAACATTCCTCTTAGAAATGCCTTGATATAGTGTCCAAGAGAATATGATATTTTGTAGGGCTGAAGTTGTGACTCAAGCCATAGCACGCTCACCTGGCATGCATGTGGCACTGGGTTCGATCCTCAGCACCAAATAAAAATAAAATAAAGATGTTGTGTCCGCCAAAAACTAAAAAATAAATATTGAAAAATTCTCTCTCTCTCTCTCTCTCTCTCTAAAAAAGAATATGATATATTGTATTTCTTTTCTTGTTTCTAGACTTTAAAGAAAATGTATTTATGACCCAGTCCTCATTCAAAATGTCCAAGTGTTAAAATGGTTTTTGTGTTTTATATTGTTGATTTCTAATTTTATCCATGATTAACTGATAGGATGCAGAAAATTATCTTTTTTTAAAGAGAGAGTGAGAGAAGAGAGAGAGAGAGATAGAGAGAGAATTTTTTAATATTTATTTTTTAGTTCTCGGCGGACACAACATCTTTGTTGGTATGTGGTGCTGAGGATCGAACCCGGGCCGCACGCATGCCAGGCAAGCGCGCTACCACTTGAGCCACATCCCCAGCCCAGAAAATCATCTTTTGTTTTGTTTTGTTTTGTTTTGTTTTGCATTTTTTTTTGGGGGGTGTTTTGTTTTGCTAAGACTTGCTTTGTGCCCTAAAAATATTATTGATTTTATAAAAAGTTCCATATGCCACTGAAAAGAATGTGAATTTAGTTGTTGATGGATGAAACATTCCACAGATGTCTGCTAGATCCATTTTGATTAACAGTATTTTTTAGGTCTGAAGAGTCTGCTGAGTTTATGTCTGGATGAGCAATCCAATGGTAAGAGAAGTGTGTTGAATTCCCAGTGCTAATCTGTGACTTTATAATCTTGATGATCCTGAGAAATACTGGCCAAGTATTCTGCATTACACCCTCCATCTGGGTTTGTCTGAAGTTTTGCTTTATGTTTCTTTACTTTGTATTTATTTATTTTTGAAATCAGAAATAGACTGAGGTTATGCATTACTAGAAATAATATCACAAAGGTGAAATTCCTTTCTGTACCATATCAAGGAGTATATGACATCTACATGACATTACCTTTGATATTAATTTTCATTACTTGAGTAAGTCAATTTTTACTAAATTTCTGTGTGGGAAAGTTATTGCTTTTCCTTTTTTCATACTCTATTCTTTAGAAGTGAGTCATAAGGAGAGACTGGCCAGGAATTAAGCATTATTTATAATTTCTCTGTAAGGAAGTATATATTTATTAAGTCAGTCATTACTTATATCCCTGTGGATTTAGGGACATTTAATTTATAATAGTTGTAAAACTATGTCACTTTATTAATTTTGCCAAATTTGTCCCAGTTTTGGCCACTGGGTGCATTTTAAGGTTGGCTTCTTTGGTCCTTTTGAAATGTTTCTTTCTTAAGTTTTTCAAGCTCTTTAAAATTTCCTAATATGATAAGATGCTCAGAGTTCATCAATTAATTTCCCTGACACAACCCACAACCTATATTTGTCCAGTGATCTCTAATCCTTCTGATGCAGAGCAGTATTTAGAAACCAAGTTCTCTGAACTGATGTGCTTCCATCATTGGACCATTGCTTCTGGGTCCTGTCTGCAATTAGAGCTAAGCAATGTATGTCCATATACTAACCCATATCTGTGATTGTTTATCTATCTGCCATCTATCCATACTTGTCTGTTGCTCTATCTGTCTGAAATATATATGTATATTATTTAATAAATTAATTATTTCAGTAAATATTACTAATACCTCCTTTTTCATACAGTCAGCTATTATACATATTGACCTATTTTTATACTTTCAATTTAAATTCCATTTATCTATTTAATTTTCCTTGTACAGATCCACAACTTTAATTGTCGCATCTGTATAAAAGTCAAATTTATAAAATTTAATTTTCCACATGTTATTATTCTTCTTTTGAATTAAAAAAATCTTTATCTCTTGCACTTTCATATGAATTCTAGTATTCATATTTCAATTAAAATAAAAATGAAACAGAACAAAATTGTGGGAGTATTAATTGAATTTATGATTTATCCAGGGAGTAATATGGGCATGACTAGTAGCAGTTTGGTGGTTAGCAGTCCTATTCACAATTCTCATTCTAGAACTTTTAAAATAGACTTAAATATATTTGCAGAAAACTCAATAGAGATCTTATGGTACATTTTGCATAAACTCACCTATTCTAGTTGTCATAGGAAGAAAGGTGATATTTCTTTAATGTTAGCTCTGTGTAATGCAGATGCTAATAGCAGGTAGGCCTTAAGTTTGCCACTATCCTTCCCCTTACCACCATTGGCATGTATTGGGGAATTTATGGAATAAAATTGGCACCTAATTTTTTTGCAAATGGTATTCAAATACTTTTGGTTTTTCTATTTTAACTGTATATTTTTATAGCTGGATTTAAGGAGATTTGGAAAAAATATCAGTGCCTCTGTCTTCCCTGTTTCTCCCAGGGTGTGCTAGCCGAGGTAGGCATTATGGGTAGGGGAGATTTCAGGTCACATTCTCTATGCAGTTCTTGCACTTATTGATTTTGTGGAAGATTTTGGCTGTCCCCAGTGGAGTCCTACATGAAATAGCATTAAGAAAACTCTACAAAGAAACATCACCCTCATACATGAGTGCCCTCTTCCCTCGCACTGGAATTCAGTGTTTATCCTACTGGTTTAAGTGTTACACAAGTTTTTGTTTTTGTTTTTTGTTTTATTTTTCACTTCCTTGATAGTATTGACTTCTGGAGCCAAGTGAGAAATGGAAGCAACAACTTTTTGGAAAAAAAAATCCCTTTAACTTTTACTATATCTTGATTTTGCCAAAATAAGAAGATATCTGATTTTGCTATTTTTGTTTTTTCATTGGTAAACCATTCCCCCATTTTTTGAACCCTAGTTATTATCAGGTGCCTGATAATTTAAGTAAATAAAATTTGATGCGGCACATTTTGTATAATGCCTACTGTACACCAGATACTATGCAAAGTGCTTTGGTGTAATAGTGTTTGGGAATAACAAGGTGTCCCGTATTCGATTCAAGATGATATGGGTAGGTGAATTCTGGAAATCTACCAAGTGCCAGGACTCATTATACATCCTCTGGTCTTCTCCTACCCTAGTCAGAACTAGGGTTGTGTTACAGAGTGTCATGCCTTCCCACACTAATGTACACATAAATGCTTAACACTTTATGTTTTACCTCAGCCCCATAAAGCATACAATCTCCTGTACATAGGGCCAGGAACTTAGTCTCTTAGTGCTACTCACAACATAGAACTCAAAATCCATTTTTTTTATCAGACATGAATATACAGGAAATAGCAATATGAAGTAATAAAATATGACTAGGAATCAGAACGAAAGGATCTGAATATTAATTCTCTCAGTTCTCAGGTGTTTAAATGACTTTCAGCTTTAACCTCTCTTTAGATACAGCTGAACTGAAGGGGATTGGACTGAATTATCTCTGAGAACATCTCTCCTGCCTTCTATTATTGGTGTTTGACCTGCTTTGCTGCCATTTTCTCACTTAAGGAGACTAAGATGAAGTCTCAAGGCTAACATTGACTGTATTGGTGAAGAAAATAAGGAGAGATAGTTAAAATACATAAAAGCAACAATAAAAGTATTTTAAATAAATCAGGTGACGTATATTGATGGTAATGGCATTTTAAAAACATTGGTTTGGGAACAGATTAGGATTATCAAAATTTTGTTAATTAAAGAGCATTTAAGTACTACTAACTAAAAACTTGTATGAACCCCTAGTTTTTACTTTCATGATAAAAGTATTTTAACCCCTGGAATGAACTGGCCACTGTGTAATGTTTTGAGCTAATCTGAGCTAAGTGGTACCATAGCACCATGGCTGTACTTACAGAACAGTGATATTAATGATGACCCCAAAGTTATAGCTTTCTTTACATATAAAAGTGTAAATAAATTTGAGTGTACATATAAAAGCAGTATCATCACATTACATATTCTTGGACTCAATATTGATCACATTAAATCATCCTGAATAGGATTAATAGGTTCACATACTTTTATTAAAAATATTTGAACTTGTCAGCTAAAATCCTTATAGCCTATATATTCCCACTAGATATTTTAAGGTCTATATTTATTTCACTTAAGGAACTCTAAGTTCTACCAAAAATATTAAAAAAACTTTAAGATAGCCATTGTTGATAGGAGAGGAAAATAGGACAAGATAAATGGGAGTTTAGAAAAGTAATCAGATACATGCAAGGAACACAGGACAAGAATAATCTGAATTGTCAGAGAGCCAGGAGGTTGCCTTTTTGTTTTTCCTTGAGAATGAGGATGAATACATTATTCAGGATGAGTAATACCATAGAAATTGGATTCAGAGGAAAATGTCACCACCTCTTTGACAATAGTTGGCTTTTAGAGCTGAATAAAATGAAATCTGGATTCTGTGTTTACTTTTAAATGAATCATGGAGGGACATCCCATAATTTACTCTCTTCTCTTGTGATGTAGCAAGTGGGGTTGGCCTGCTATACTGACTTTGGTTTTTAATCTAAGAGTTTTTTTTTATTAGGTTCATACAGCAAAACAAATGCTCACCTTGATGATATGAGAGTTGCATATCTCCCCATTGAAATCTGTTTTTAGTAACTATTCCCATTCACCCAGGCATCTGCTGGGGAACTTATGATTAGTGTTCCCTCAACCCTGTGACAATATTGATTAACAAAATACCACATCAGATAGTTCATATGTCCTAAATTTAGCATAGCATCTCTATCATGTTTCCAACCCCAAATTGAAAACCCAGCAATAATGTGATTTTCTATAAAATAATTTATTTGTAAAGAACAGAGTTGGGGAAACCCTCAACACAGTATAATAGAGGTAAAAAGTATGGTCTCCCAATCCACTATTCATAATTCTAAAATAAAAGACACACCAAAAAATATAAGAACCTAAAACATTTTACAAATACTGCATAAACTTTTTTGGAAGCAAAACCTGACCTGAAGAAATGTAAGACTATATATTTTTCTTAAAAACTTGTATGGATATTCAAACATTCTTTTGAAGAAGTATTTAACTTTTTGATTACATGATACAGCCTCAGGCTCTGTACAGCGTAGGGGTTGTTACTTTTTAGAACTGGAAACACTTCAGGTGCATGGGTAACATCCTTAGGGCTTGAAGTATGGGATTTTTGATCTATGTTGTAATTGATGACTATGTGTGAAAACCATGACAGGAAATCTTAAAAGGTCATTACTATTGGGAGAAACATCTGTCTAAATTGGAGCACAGTCTAAGGACTGGTAGAGCAGGGCTCAAGTTCTACTATGCACTTATGAGCTAGGTGTGGGTTTGGGATGGAGAATTTCAAGTGGCATGATGAGAACATCCAGTCAGGGATCCTGCACCTAATTAAGGATGTTCTACCATGCATCGAGATTAATGGGGTCCAGTTAAGGGAAAAGTGAAAAGATGCAATTATTCTGAGTTAGCCTCTCCTTTTCTATCTCTTTGGAGAAAACTATTTGTTTCCCACTAGAAAGTAAGTAGTGGTTTTAATCCTTACTTTCAAAGAGAAGGCTCTGTCCTTCTGAACACTAGGGGTTTCAGGAGTCTGAATTTCCAAGCAGAACAAAGTAACAGGAGCCATGTGGAGCTTCCTCAGTCCTCCTAATGTACAAATGACCCTGGAAAAGGCATTAATAAACTACTTTAGGGGAGTGATGCTCTGAACATGAGGATCTCAGCTGATCAGAATAAAACAGCACTAACTCAGGACAGCAGCTTTGAACTCAATTACATGTATAAGCAGCTCTGTGTGAAAGTCAGTAATGTTCTGGCTTCCCTTCCTTGACTGTCAAAGCAGAGTTCTCACAGTGGGGTTGGGCTTGGCCTTGGGGGTTTCCAGTGGTGTTTGCACTCTACTTGGCTTGGGGTGAGCTCATCACTTCATAAGGGCTGTTGCCCATTGCCCAGCCTCCCTTAGGAACTATGTTCTTTGTTGGAAACCAGTGGCTTCAAGTCTTTGAGGATGTGTCCAGCAAGCACTGTTGGTTTTCTATGGAGCTCATTAAAAGTTCCACTCACTAAAGGAGACTAGAATCTAGAACTCTCTGAGAGAACCTGTCCAGAACCTGACTTCTAGTCATCCAAGGACACCTGGAACTAGACAGGATATTTGGTCATCCATTTAAAAGGAATTGATTGAATGCAATGATAACTATGCTTATGATAGATGCTCTTGGTTTGAAAATAAGTTTGAAAGATGGAAAACTTAAGTTTTATAATATGTAAACTATTCAAAATGTTTAAATCCATTTCATCAATGTAAATGGAACAGTGACTCAAATTAAGCTAAACTTAGTGGCAAGGATAAGGTCCCTATTGACCTAATTTAATAATGGTACTTAGGAAATGATTGCTTTTACTTCTATTTAAGTAATTAGTACTCAAAAGTTTCAATATTACCTGAAAATGTCATTCTTAAATAATCCTCTAAAATATGCTTTATCCATTTTATTTGGTTATATTTACTCCTAAAGCTTTGAATAATTAAAAAATTAAACTTATGAATGGTCACAAATTAATGCAAAGTGAATTCAATCATTTCTAATGGAACACTCATTGATTCTAAACTAAAGAAATACAAACTAATAAAATTCATTTACTTTCTTTAAAGAGCTAAAAGTCTTCTCAGGAATAGATAGGCATTTAATATTAGAGTGGATCTAGGGGTACTTATAGTGCTATAGAAATACAGATAAGCAGGTGGATTCTCTGAATGAATGAAAATCAAAAAATTTAAGTGTTGAGCAGTATCAGTTGCAAGATATATAATTATTTCATAAAGATTTTAATTTTATATTTAAAAATAAGTATCATATTCTCTACAATATAAGTATCAAATATTTCATTTCTCAGTGAGTGTATTGTGCATACATCTTTATTTATTTATTTTTAAAAGTTATTTGTATGACAGTATAGTTTATGGTTCAACTGAGGGGATGGATCAACTCTCTTCATGACTTTTTTTCAGATGAGCAGTAATATCATACTTTTATTGATTTCATGCATTCACAATTTTTATCATTATTAATTCTGTTAGGAACAATGCATGCAAGATAAGAAAAAAACTACCTTTAGACTTATGTAGCACAGTTCACCTTGCTTACAAGATTATCTCTTTTTATTTATTTTTATTATAATCATTAGTGTAGCACAGGGTCATGTGCACGCTGGAGGGTTCTTGTCTCACACAAACAAGGAAGGAAGTTCCCAGATAATGGAGAGAGAGAATTCTGAAGCAGATTTATTAGAAGCAAGAAGGGGAGCTCCCACAGCAGGGCCTCCAGTGGCTCTCTGACTTGGGGTTTTTATGCTCTTTTGTTGAGGAACTGACCTTTCATTGGACAGTCTCTCTTAATTGACCTTTTTTTCTGGCTCAACTGAAGGTGTGCAATTTTAATATTTTGTTTCCAGGATGGGATGGTGTTTGCTAACCTGAGTTTGTGCTGTACTTGTTCCTTAAAACTAAATAATTTCTTGGGTTCAAAACAACTCTTTGGACGTTAGGGTAGTCCAGGGACAACAGCAGAATGTATGGACATCCGAGCAGAGTGGGACCTTCAGGTCAAGCAGCCAAGACTAAAAAATAAGCTTTAGCCTAGTGTCTTAATCTAGGTGATGCTTCTGCCTCATTAGTACATATGAACTGTAGAAATGAATATATCTCACTGTGTCATTTCCAAATAGGAATATAACCTGCTTTGATGGCACTCACCCTTCCTACTATCCCCTCTTACCTTCCCTTGGCCATTGATTGAAAAGAAGGCATACCTTTCACCTCAGAATGAGCTCTACTCTATGGTGCTGCATTTCATTTTTCCTTGAGATTTTTTTTTTGACTCTGGTTACTGCTGCCTTAATTGCATTGATACCTGGAGGCATGCTTGTTCTCTTTGAAAGTCTCAGTTCAGGTTGGACCTAAGTCTCTCAGTTCTGTTGCAACACTAGAGATGTGAAAATGTAATTTTCAATGGATTCCAATACTAGTGAATAAGAAGAAAATGAAGAAGATGTCAGGACTGCACTTGAGCTATTGCCCCCTCTCTCCCAGTACATATTGTTATTTCCTACTGTCTGGTTCAGTGGCCGGCAATCTCTTTGCCTGTCCACTTTGAATTTCAGTGTCCAATTGATATCTGGATATCAATTGTGATATTACAAGGATCTGGTCCTCCTTCCCAGGTGCGGAAGATTAAAACCTGAGATAAACTGAGGCAAGAATATAAAGCAAGTTTTATTCAAGAAAGTGACAGAAATGCAGACTTCTCCAGAGAGAATTGGGGCCCAGAGCTGGATGCCCATGGAGTGGGTGTGTAATGTTCTTTTTATGGACCCTCAGAATCCCCCTTTTAATCCCTGCCTCACTTTCTTCCCTGTGTAGGTGCCTAAAGGCAGGAAGGAGCAGCACAGGGCTTAATTGATAGCAACTCCTGGTACTGGGAAGTGCAAATCCGGGGGTTTATATTAGTGACCCACTGTCTTTTCTTTGATAACCAGCCCTCATCTTCTCCACTCCCATCATCCATGATCTACACTGACTGCCTGACCTTCATCCCTGCCTCAGTTTGCTGAGGAATGTGACATATACTGTGCCCTTAGGCTGGTGGCAACTTTTTTCCAGTCTGCAGGCAGATTGCTCTTTGGCAATGAAAGCATGTGGTGCGTGTGTACAGTGGGCTCTTTTTACAGAATTATTCTCTTAATCTCATGTTCCCAACAGCTTCATCTATTTGTCCCCTTACACAATCTGATTCTCATAGAAGGGGCAGTCTTTAAACTTATCTTCCTACCATCTGGGACTCCTCTTACAAAGTCCCTTCTGTCACTGAAAGAGCACAAGAGTTGTGATTTCCGACATATGTTGCCTACATACTCCCTTCCAGGGCTGTCCCAAGGCTCCATATGGAACATGTTCTGTTCCTGAGCTTGGACAGCCCTTTGCATCTGGTCCTCTTTGCCAAGCACTGCTCTCTCCCTCTTCACTATCAGCTCATTTTCTAACTCCTGCAAACACTCTGAACATGGTCTAAGCAAAGGGTGTTGGTTTTCCTCTATTTGATGACAAGTGTCATACACTTTCAGTTTTCCCCAGAGATAAAAGTGGATACTAATAATATCCATCTTATTGAGTTTTTTTTAATTAAAATTAAGTGGAAAATCACATAAAGTGTTTCTATTTGTGCAGATATATAATGTTAAATGATAGGTTTTGTTTTAATATTTGTAATCATTGCTTATTATCTTTATAAAAATACATCAAATAAAATAACACACACTCAAACATTAATATACACAAAGACACACAGGGATAAATTTAATAGTCAATACAATGAAAGAGTATGTAGCTGTCTAATCTATGAAGTTGAACGTTCCTTTATTTACGTGCACACACACAAACACATCACCCACCAAGATATGTAAAAGGTTGTTATAAGATTCTGATTTTTATACAATGATTAAGTATTATATTTTGTGTGGTTTTGAAATACCAAATATTACTGATGCATACAAAGTTTCTCTCCCTTTTTTATTTAAAATTTGGTGCTTAGGTATATTTTTAAGCTAACATTTAGGCATTTAAATGTATATTTCCATAATTGTAATAGGGAATTCATCACTAAAGCCTTTTAGCATCCCTCCTCCTTCATCCTTAGATGTTATTAAATAGCAAAACACCTGTATTTTGTGAAGGACTACAGGACAGAGAGCCCTTCTCTTCTTTTCGAGAGCAAAGGAGCTAATGGAATGTAGAGAGATCTGAATACAGGGGCCAAGAAATGCCCTGGAACAAACAGAAGCCAAGCCGCCATGTACAGGAGGAACAAAAGGCAGGAAGATCTTCTTTATTCTTAGGAAAAGTTGTGCTTCATCATTGATTGACAAGGAGCTTACAAAGTGGAGCTGGCTTATGAGTGGCACAGTATAGCCTTAGCAAGAGTCAGCAATCCAAGACTTTTCCCTATTAATCAGTGGAAGGTGCTAATCAGGACCCACCCATGACCAACTGGACTTCGACCCTTATTAAGAAAAAAGCCAGGGCATGTTTTTTGAATTGGAAGGAGGAATTTGATGGAGCTGAGGCTCATATCACTGTGCACTTTTTATATATTCTGGATTGTATTCTTAGAAGTGTGTTTTTTTAAAAATATCTATTAACATTGATATATTCAAGATCCTTGAGTTTTCATAATGTGAAGACAAAAATTAAGTGAATCAGTATAACAACCCTTTTTAATCTCACATTTTTAAAACAAGATTTGATTTGACAGACTCAGGGGAAGGTTTCTGTCTTCATGCTGTTTCTCTCTCATCTCACTGGAGCCTGCCAGCTATATAAAGCTGCATTTGGTGTGAAGAATGTCAGCAGATGAAGTCCTGGAGTCAGATTTCATTCATTTATGAATATTCTATTTCTTGGAGAGGTGAGAGTGTGGCAGCTGTCTGAAGCTCAGGTCAGAATGGGTCCATCCCATGCCTGGTGATCAGGACACATAAACATGTCCCAATGTGCTTAACTTGTACAAGCCAGATGTCAGCTATTATACACAATTAGTGACTCAGATTCCAAGGAACTGCTTGCTGTGCAATGGCAAAAATGGAAGATATTAATTGCACTGCTTAGAGCATCAGCCTCTTCAGCTCAATGAGTGTGAGGCTTGAAGCTCAAGTGTATTTCATGGCAGCTCAACAAATAGGAAAGTGTTTAAAAAGATATTCTAGGTTCCAGAATATAAAATAAGAACAAATAATATAAAGGGTTTGATTTCCTGTCCTCAATACAAGTATGATATTTTCAAAGGATTATCTTCTTACTTAACATTTCTGGTGTCTGACAAAATTAGTTTTGTTTTTCTCTCAATTTTCCTTATATGTGGAAATGCATTCATGATATAGTCTATGTGAGTATTGCATTAAGCAATAATTCAGTGGTAATTATAACATATGGGTGTTTAGGATTGACGTAAAGTCTAGGAAAGGACCAGTATTTTATTTTATTTGTTACTAATTGTTGTGGCCAAATGATGCTCCTCCCCACCATCCAAAAAATAAAATAATAAAATAAAATACCCCAGACACTGATGACATAAACCTTTGGGTCCTGTAAAGATGATGCTATAATAAATGGAAAAGGGGACCTTATGGATGTAATCAAGGTTACAGACCTTTGAATAGACTTTCTTGGATCATCTGGGTGGGCAAATTATAATCACATGAGCATTTAGCAGCAAAGAGCTTTCTCTGACTAGAGGCAAAGAGACCTGATAGAAGTCAAAAAGTTCTCAAGAATGATAAGGATTCAACTCACCATTGCTGGTTTTGATGCATAGAGATCCAAAAGTTGTATTAAAGAATTTCAAAATAATTAATAAAATATCTACCATTTATAAAATAAAGATTGATTTAACACACAGCGATAAACCCTACTTTGGTCATATAGATTATTATTTCAAGAGAGGAAAAAGACAATATATCAGTTTTTCAAATTAAATTAATTTTTTTCCTGAATAGAAATTACAAAAGGATATTTTTATCAATTTTAAAGTAATTGTTAAAGAACAGCAAGAGTGTATGTCCTGTTTGTAGAAAACATAGAAAATTCATGAAATAGAGATTTCCTACAGAGTTCTGCAGTAAATTTAAACAGTGGTAATAAAAACTTCAGTGAAGTTATGTATTCATAAGGTCTAAAATAAAAGAACATTATATATGTCCTCTACCCCAGAAGAGGTAAATTAATAGTGGAGAAATTGATGTCAAGCATTTTTTTTGATACCCAGGTAACTCGAAATAGCATAATAAAAATAACACATAATGATAATAAAACTAGAAAACAGATATAAGGTTGTAATTTTTAGTGAAATGAGATAGTAAAAACAATTAGCCTTGATGATAATTTTCTCAAGAACTAAGGAAGAGAATTTGAATACTATAATGTAGAAAGTACACTCTAGCATAAATAGAAACACTTACATTTTTATAACTTTAAAATACTTTATTTTCTTTGTTTAGTTAATACAATCACTTAATTAAATGTTATGATTTTGAAAGGTAGAAACTGAAAAGTCTATTCCCATGCCTATCCTTATACACCCCACTGTCCCTATCCTTAATATGCTAGTCTTTCTTCTGTTTCTTTTAAATGAAGTTTAAGACAGATATAAAATACTATATAGTCTTTTTCCTTTTCCCTTCATTCTCAAAGGTAGAACAAGTTATATAAAATTCTACCCATGAGCTTTTCTACTTTATCATTTAATTTTTTCATGTGAGTACAACATAAACTCTCTCTGATCTTTTTTTATAGCTGCATAGCTTTCCATCATGAGGATGGACCCTTAGTGATGGACATGGGTTACTTCAAAGTTTTTGAATCATTGCAATTGAAGTTTCAATGACTATCTTGTATATTTGTTGGGGGATTTTTTGTTGTTTTTACTCATTCTGATATATCTGAATGAAATATAGTTCCAAAACTGAGATGGGTGTGCTGTGCCAAGGTGTCAATAGGTCTACTGAGCAGGAGACATCACAAAGCAACTCTCCACCTCTGAAATCTTATCCCCTGCCTTATTTGGTGAAGAAATTTGATTGAAGCTCCTTTGGGGCGCCCTATAAAATAAAGAGATTCCGGATGAGATGCACACTCTTTCCAGGGCTGTCTAACATGGAAGCTGATCCTTATGGTTGCAGACTTGTCCTGCCCTCCCTATGAAATCTACTTCTGTGTTGAGTGATTCATTGTTGTTTTCTTAGCTTAAAGTTGCAGACAACTCTTTTGAACCCAGCTCAGCTTGCCAGCCCCGCCAGCTGGCGAGAGGGTGTTTCTTCTGAATGTCTAGAAATACTTTAAAATTTATTCCCCCTCCTACACAGCGTTACCAAGGCTTGCCACAGTTTCATGTGGTGTATTTTGAGAGAGCACTCACAGCTGTGGTCCTGATTGACTTTGGTCTGTGATGTTCTTTTTTTTGGTCTCTGTCATGTTTTGGTGTTAAGTTGCTGGCCATTTGAAACCACTTGTAATTGATCCTGGTTTGTATGGTATTAGGAGGATTTGTGTGTGATTCCTGTTACTCATTTTTTAAGTATTTGTGAGAATTGACCACGGGCAAAGTCATAGGGAATTTTCTCTGTGGCAAAGTATTTAAAGGTGATTCCAAGACGGCACAGGGGGTGCACCTGTAATTCAAGTGGCTCAGGAGGCTGAGGCAGGAGGATCATGAGTTCAAAGCCAGCCTCAGTAAAAGTCTATTTTTGAGTAGGATCCATGTGCTGCTGAGAAGAACGTGTATCCACTTGATGATGGTTGGTATATTCTATATATGTCGGTTAGGTCTAGGTTATTGATTGTGCTGTTGAGTTCTATAGTTTCTTTATTCAGTTTTTGTCTAGAGGATCTGTCTAATGGCGAGAGCAGTGTGTTGAAGTCACCCGTAATTATTGTGTTATGGTCTATTTGACTCTTGAACTTGAGAAGCCTTTGTTTTATGTACATTGCAGCTCCATTGTTTGGTGCATACAAATTGATAATTGTTATGTCTTGTTGGTGGATGGTCCCTTTTAACAGTATATAGTGTCCTTCTTTATCCTTCTTAATTAACTTAGGTTTGAAGTTGATTTTATTTGATATGAGTATGGCCACTCCTGCTTGCTTCCGAGGGCCATGTGAGTGGTATGATTTTTCCCAACCTTTTACCTTCAGCCTGTGTATGTCTTTTCCTATCATATGAGTCTCCTGAAGGCAGCATATTGTTGGATTTGTTTTTTTGATCCAGGTTGCTAGCCTATGTCTCTTGATTGGTGAGTTTAGGCCATTAACATTTAAAGTTACAATTGAGATATGATTTGTACTTCCAGTCATGCTTCTTTATTTATTTATTTTAGTTTGGCTAGTTTTACTTTTTTGTTTATTTTCCTCCTCCTTTACTGAGATACCTCTTGTTGTTAGTTTTGGGCACTATTTTTCAATTCCTCTTCTTGTAGTATATTGCTCAGAATGCTTTGCAGTGCTGGTTTTCTTGCTGCAAATTCTTTTAGCTTTTGTTTATCGTGAAAGATTTTAATTTCGTTGTCAAATCTGAAGCTCAATTTTGCTGGATACAGTATTTTTGGTTGAAATCCATTATTTTTCAGCGTTTGAAATACATTGTTCCAGGATCTTCTCGCTTTCAAAGTCTGTGCTGAGAAATCAGTCGTTAACCTAATTGGTTTACCCCTGAATGTAATCTGCCTCATTTCTCTGGTAGCTTTTAATATTCTCTCCTTGTCCTGTATGTTTGCTATCTTCATAATTATGTGTCTTGGAGTTGGTCTATTATAGTTTTGAATGTTTGGGGTCCTGTAGGCTTCCAGGATTTGGCAATCCATTCCATCTTTCATCTCTGGGAAGTTTTCTACAATTATTTCATTTAATATGCTGTCCATTCCTTTGGTTTGAATCTCTGTGCCTTCTTCTATCCCAATGACTCTCAAATTTGGTTTTTTAATGACATCCCATATCTCTTGAATAGATTGCTCATGGGATTTAAGCATCTTTTCTGTGTTGACTATACTCTTTTCAAGTTGATAAACCTTGTCTTCATTATCTGATATTCTGACTTCTACTTGATCAAGTCTATTTGTAATATTCTCGTTTGAGTTTTTAATTTGGTTTATAGTTTCCTGCAATTCTAGGATTATTGTTTGATTCTTTTTTAAGATCTCTGTCTCCTTGTAGAGCTCCTTCTTTGCCATTTGAATTTGTTTGTTTAATTCATTTTCAAAATATATTTTTATTGCTTGGACTTGCTGTCTCATGTCTTCTCTAATATTCCTTTCCATTTGAGTTAGGTATGCCTTGAATTCTTTCCCTATCCCTGCTTCTGATGTTTCTATGTCCTCTTGTAGAATTAAGTTGTCTTGCATTGTTTGTACTCCTTTTTTTCCCTTGTTTTCTCATGTTGTCCCCGTTGCTTTCCAGCTGTATTTGATTGTTGTGTTTCTGCTCTCTTCTATAGATTTGTTTTGGTTCCGTATTACTCTGATGCCTCTCCTTTATGTTGTTAAACTATGCCTGCTAACGTGGATGGATTCCGCTGTGAAGGAAGATCCTACGTCCGAGCTCCAGTGACGACACTACTTTGCTATGCCAGGGTGTCCTGATGAGGGGGTGTGACTGGACTGTCTCTGTTTGGTTTCAGCTCCCAGTCGCGGCAGGCAGACGGTCTCCAGCCGCCCAGAATCACAGGCCGCGGGCGGGTGATGGGTCGCCTGCGGGCGGGTGTTCTCCTACCTCCAAGCTATGTGGGCAGTGGGTGAACTGTCGCCGGCGGGCCTGTGGTTTCCAGCTGCCCAGTATCGAGGGCAAAAGAAAGATCAGAGAAGAAATGATTGAGTTATGAGATCCTTAACCCAGTCAGTGAATTAATCACCTACTGGGACTGAGTGGTAACTGAAGGCAGTTGGGTGAGGCTAGAAGAGGAGGGGCATTGGGGGTGGTGTGGCTTTGGGGTATATATTTTATATCTGGCTGGTGGAATTTCTCTCTCTGCTCTCTGATCTTCATGTGTACCATTTACCTCTACCACATTCTTCCTCATAATGTTCAGCCTTACCTTGATCCCTGAGGAGTGAAATCTGCTGTCTATAGATTGAGACCTCTAAAACTATGAAGCCCCTAAATAAACTTTTCCTCCCCTAAAATTGCTCTGGTAAGATCTTTCAGTTGTAGCAGTGAATATGCTAATTAAAACAGTCATCTACATATAATGCTAAGGATCTGGTTCCTCAACAGAGGCACAGGCCATGGTAGCTACAATGAGTTTTAAGCCATGTGTTGTTAGAAGTGTAGACTCAGCTGTTCAAATCTTCAAATAGAAACTGCAGTTTATGCTGGACCTGTTCTTCAACAATTCAACTAAAAATGGAAAAAATATGTGATGAGTC
This sequence comes from Ictidomys tridecemlineatus, assembly GCF_052094955.1. NCBI lineage: Eukaryota > Metazoa > Chordata > Mammalia > Rodentia > Sciuridae > Ictidomys > Ictidomys tridecemlineatus. Next base: position 78,447,815 of record NC_135485.1, on the reverse strand, counting down.
ATTTCACAAAAGAAGCTACAAAAATGACAAATAGGCATGTCCAAAATGGTCTGCCCCACTAGTCATCAAGGAATTCCAAAGTCAACTAAAAAGATCCAAAATTAGATACCATGACAAAACAGCTAGAATAGCTAGAATTGAAAGAACTGACACCACCATGTTTTGGCAAGAACTCATACAGTCATAGTGGAAATTCTGTCACAGACATTTTGGAAAACAGTGTAGGAACATCATTATAGAGTAGAACTTACACTTGCATGCTAACCAGCAAAATTATTTCTTTTTATTTTCTACAAGAAAAATGAAATGATTTGTCCATCTAAAGAATTTTATGTAAATATTCACAACTGCCTTTTTTATGATCATAAAAAATAAAATGTAAAATATTCACATGTCCATTGATGAAGAAATGGGTAAACAAACTGTGACATTTTTGGAATATTACCCAGCAATAAAAGACAAAATGTAAACACAAATAAATGTATGACCAAATCTCAAAACACTATAAGTGAAAACAATTATGCAAAAGACTGAAGCTTGTGTAATTAATTCACATGAATTTCTGGAAAAACATTTATTGAACAGAGATCAGATTGGGCATTGCCTGAGGCTGCAGAGTAGAGGAGGTCATGGTCAAAATGGGCTATGGAAAATCTTCTGAAGACAGGAGAACTCTCCTCTACCAGTGATAAAATTGCATAATTATCAAAATTCCTAACTGTATGTTGTGTTTAGATGAATAAATATAAGTTTAATTAAGAACTCATAAGATAGTGCACTTTTGATTTTACTTTGTGGCTCCCAGCAAGCTATGTAACTTTTCTGATCTTTATGAAATGGAGAGAATATCTACTTTTCTCATTTGTCATGATGATGAGGGTAGCGCAGGGAAAGTGTTTAGATCCATGCAGATCACCTTTTAGATGTTGGGAAAATGAGAATGATTATTTTTATTAGTAGAAAAAAAGACATCCTGAGCAGAGGAGACAACACCAAGTTGTTTTGCATATTAAATTATGTGGTCATAAAACCTCAAACATTTTCACATTCATGAATTAAATATGAAGATTGTTTAAAGGCTCTTTAAAGTGTAATTATTTTAGAAAGCTTAAATTCTACTAGTGAGTTTTGAAAACCAAATGCATTTGATGATCACCTATAGCTTTATGGAATTATTAGACTCTATGATATTTACAGAGCTAAAAAAGACCACTGCACCACACAAAGGAAAACAAGACAGTAGGACAAAAAAATAGGAAAAGAGTTAACTCAACTTTGTGTTCCAAGGAAGCACCTTTTCTCTTAGACAGCAAGAGAAGGGTTATTATTTTTCTCTGCTTTGTCTAGTGGAAAGTTAAGGTGCTGTTTTTAAATTACAAACATACCTTATTTTGCTTTGTGGATAATGCATTTTTTAAAAAACAAATGGACAGTTTGGAAAAATTCTGTAACAAACAAGTTTGCCATTTTTTGTTTCCAATAGCCTGTGCTTACTCTTGTCCTTGCATCATGTTTTTGCTAATTTACACAAGATTTCAACCTTATTTGTTTTATTATATTTGCTATAGTGATTTGTGACAATGATCTTTGTAATTGTAATTGTTTTGTGATACAGCAAATGTGCCCATAAAAGTGAAATTAGTAAATGGGTATATCCTGATTATTCCTCCAACTGATTCTGCCCACAGCTTTTCTCTCTCCTCTAGTCTCCCCATTGCCTGAGCAAAATATTGAAATTAGGGCAATTAAAAATCTCACAATGACCTCTAAATGTGTAAGTGCAAAGAAATGTCAACTGTATCACTTTAAATGAAAAACTAGAAATTATTAAGGTGAGTGAGAAAGGCATGTTTTAATTCAAGATATGTTGAAAGGTAAGACTCTTGCACCAAGCAGCCAAATTGTGAATGTAATGGAAAATTTCTAAAGGTAACTAAAAGAGAATAAGTGAACCATAACATAATGGAAAAGTCTGGATGTAATATTAAACCAGCTACAACTTTCCTTTAGGCCAAAATCTACACCAGAGTAGGGCATTTTCAATTCTATGAAGGCTGAGAGAGGTGAGGAAGCTTCTGAAGAAAAATCTGAAGCTCAAAGTAGTTGCTTCAGGAGATTCAAGGAAAGAAGTCACCTCCATAACACAGCAGTACAAGGTGAAGCAGCAAGTGCTAAATTAGAAGCTGCAGCCAGTTATCTGGAAGATCTACCTGCTGCCCACACCAAAAAAATGGATAGATGTGGCTTTACAAAGTCAATGTAGAGGAAACAGCCTTCTGTTGGAGGGTGATGTGGTCTTTTTGTAGCTGGAGGTACTTAATGTCTTGCTTTAGAACATCAGAGATCATGCTCTCTTGTTAGGGGCTAATGCAGTTGTTGGCTTGAAATTGAAGCCTGCTGCAGTCCAGCTGGGCAAATAACAAGGGGGTGACAAGCAACTTGAAGGTTGAAGTGGGAACTACTTTATTGTAAGTGAACTCAGCAGGAACTGAGTAAGAACTCAAAGTAGTGGGCTCCTAAGGTAGCGGAACCACCTCTCTGTGGGACAGCAGAGGTATATATACCTAACTAATTACACACAGCTTGACTCAATTAACATCATCTAGATACAGCAGTCAGCCAATAAGGAATCCTCATCATCTTAATGGCTTGCTGGTGTTGCTTCACAAACCACTCCTCCTGGCAAACTGCCAGGTGCCATCTTGAATTGATTTGCATCCCCAACATCTCCTCCCTTTTGTTTTATTAAACAACAAGTATGTAGCTTAGGGACCATGCCTGTTTTAGGTTTTCCAATACTACATATGGTTCTTACCCATCATTGCATAGTCTGACCTCAAATCGTCAGTCTCCTGGCTTAGGTTGATACCATTATAATTGGATCTTACTCGTTGTTGACTACTGGTCCAACATATTTAGCCATACTTGTGGATAATGACTATAGTGGTTTTTATACAAACACCATAAACAACCTGCCACAAGCAGAAAAAAAAAGGAGGATACAAAATGCCATGATACCCTGCCAATTGATGGCTCCAATTAAGAAGCCCTTGGAAAAATTGTACCACTGATGACACTGTCAGCACAGATACCCTGGTACTATTACAATTTGTTGTATCAATAGATTAGTTCATAATGCATATAAGTGAAACAGTCCAGGTAATTCTATTAACAGCTTAAATCAGAGGAATCCTTATTATGTCTATTCCTTCTTGAAGTATTGATGCAGCAGTTTGTACAGTTTGTGTGATAGCTATCGCAGAAGCTGTAGCGGCAGCAGCAGAAACAGCAACAGCCATGATGATGGTAGCTGTAATTCAGAAGTCTCATTTAGTTTTCATTAATAATGGAAATTTTTCTATTTTTGTCTTATGATAGGAATTCTGGCAATGATGGCTTAAGAAAATTGTGTAGCATTCCAGCAGGCACTAAGAAAACAATTTTCTGAACAATTTACATTATCCTGAACAGAATTATTAAATATAATGAAAAGGAAAGGTGAAAGTAAACAAACAGATCTGTTAATCTCCTATTTTGTTCACTTTTTAAAACAATACCCAATTTAAATTAAACTCTTTAGATTACATGAATAAAAGATATTTGGATCCATTTTTTCATGAGCACTTCTTATACGTGACACATGGACATACACATATACAGGCACATAACACACAATACAAGTGTGCACACACAAAATACAACACATAGCACAATAGTAAAGGCCTTGTAGCTTTCCACAGGTGAAATCTCTATTGCAATGCCCCAAAACACCACAGTTGATCAAAAAATAGAACAGAACAGAAAAACATTATCCTAGGTCTGTATGAGCTCAAAAAATAAAATAGGAAAATTCTTCTTGTAACTTGCATATGGGTTTGAAGGTATTCCCCCAAATAAGCCTCAAGGTTTTTAGCATTTGAAATAGGCCTTAATGGTGCTTATTATTCATTAGCCTTCAGGTGTGGAAGAACCATTGTTGCAGATGTAAGGATAGCTAAACTGGAGTTCTGGATATCAGCTGTTATGGATTTTGAACCAAATCATCTTTTTTTTTGATCTGTAGAAATTGCTCTAGTTAGTCTCTCTGGAATCCAAATAAACTGCTGTTCTCCCTGTAGAAACACACAAAGAGACACTCAACTCCAGACAATCACTGGGTCAGAACCTTTCCATTGTCCAGTTAGAATATCCTTCCAAAGTACATTTGGCACATATATATATATATATAATATATATTATATATATTTGGACATATATGACTTTACTCAGCACTAAGTCCTTATGAATCCAAATTTTAAAAGGTTAATGTAAAAAGGGTTATGTTAAGTTTATCTTTGGGGGATTTATATCCCTTCCCAATTCCCTCTTTTTGTTTTAGTAAGTACATTTTAATAGTTTGATGATCTCTTTCAACTTGTCCCTGTGGATTATACGGGATACCTGTTATATGAGTAATGCCAAATGATGAGCAAAATTGTTTAAAAGAAACAGAAGTATAGCCAGGGCCATCATCAGTTTTTAACTATTCTAGAATGCCCACAGTGGCAAAATTTTGTAAACAATGAGATATAATACCTTTAGTTTTTTCTCCGGCATGAAGGGAGCCCATCAATTATCCAGAAGAATTATCAACTATAACATGCAAATATTTTAATTTTCCAAATTCTGGCAAATGTGTGACGTCCATCTGCCAGATATGATTAAATATTAGTCCTCTAGGATTAATTCCAAGATTAAGTTGTGGTAAAAAGGTCACACAATTTTGACATTGTTTTATTATATGTCTAGCTTGTACCTTAGTTATTCTAAAATGCTTCTTCAAGGTATTAACATTGACATGTAAGGATTTGTGAAAATTTGTAGCTTCTTCTAGTATAGAAAAAATATGTATGTCATGTGTGGTTTTATCTGATAAATCATTGCCCAAACTAAGGGCTCCAGGCAATCCTGTATGTGCCCTGATATGTCCTATAAAAAATGGATCTTTTCTGTCCCAGATTAAACTTTGTATAGCAGAGAATAAAGAGAAAACAGTAAAGGAAGGGGAAGTCTTACCAGCATCTTCAAGGGAATTTATAGCATTTACTATATATAAACTGTCAGAAAATAAATTAAATATGGAATCTTTAAACATCACAAAAGCTTGTAATACTGCATTAAGCTCTACCCTTGAACTGATTGTTTGGATACTAAAAATGTAAAAGCTTGATCAGGGGTAACTACTGCTGCTGTACCATTATTTGACCCATCAGTGAATATATTTGGAGCATTCATGATAGGTATTTTTCCTTGTCATTTTTGAAAAAAAAAACTACAGGATGCAAGGACCAAAAATACAACAAAGGATTAGATGGTAAGTGGTTATCAAATGAACAAATAGATTTGCACATGATTATTGCCCAAGTATTTAACTCATTAGCTAACTCGTTAATTTGATCCATAGTATATTGAATAATAATTTTATTTGGAGAAATTCCAAATACTCCCTTTGCCTGCTTTTATTCCTTTGAGTATTAATTGTCCTACAGCCTCAGGATACCTAGTAAGAATAGTGTTAGGAGAATAAGATAAATGTATCCATAATAATGGACCTTCTTGCCAAATACTCCTGTAGGAATATTTTTTGTTGGTAATACAATAAATAACAGAGGCAAACTTATATCAATTCTATCCAAATGCATAATTTCCATACATGTTTCAATGAGTTTTAATGTCTTTCTTGCTTCAGGCGTTAACATGTGGGGTGAATTTGGATCCAATGGACCTTTTAGGATATCAAATAAAGGTCCCTACTCTCCTGTTGCTATGCCTAGATAAGGCCTTATCCAATTTATGTCTCCTAACAACTTTTGAAAGTCATTAAGTGATTTCAGTTGATCTACTCTTATTTGAATTTTTGGTGGACAGACCATGTTTGAGGATAATAGAACTCCTAAATAATTAATTGAAAAATTTAATTGTACTTTATCTACTGCTATCTCTAGGTTATAATTTTTTAATAAGTTTGTAAATGTGCCATAACATTCTAGCAATTTTATCTTTGAGTGCTAATAATACATCATCCATATAGGGAAATATTTGTAGTTCAGGATTTTGATTTCTAAGTGGCTGGATTACTTTGTTAGCATAAATTTGACACATTGATGGGCTGTTAGCCATCCCTTGAGGGAGTACTTTCCATTCATATCTCTGATCAGGACCTTCATGAGTCAGTGCAGGGATAGTAAATGCAAAACGTGGACTATCCTCAGGATGAATTGGAATTGAAAAAAAAAACTTTAATATCTATAACTAAAACATACCAAGTTTTTGGCAAAGCAGGCAATTGAGGAATCCCCAATTGACCAGGTCCCATAATAACCATCTCATTATTAATGGCTCTTAAATATTGCAATAATCTCCATTTACCAGATTTATTTTTAAATGACAAAAATGGGAGTATTATGGGAAGATACAGAAGGTTGTATATGTCCTTCCGCTAATTGTTGTTTGACCAGGTCATGGGCTGCTTGTGTCTTTTCTTTATTCAGGGGCCACTGAGGAACCCATACTGGTCTTTCTGATTTGTATTGTAATTTTATTGTTTCAGTGGCCCCTTCTGAAAATCCAACCCATGTCTGTCTGTTCCTTGATCTATTTATATTGGTGCTGCGATACCTTGTTCTTGTTTTTCTAATCTTTTTCCTTTCCTAAAACCTTATTTAGACATAATAGTGGGTGCATTTTGATTGATGTTATTTGTTAATGTCAAACCTAATTGATCTAGGACATCTCGTCCCCATAAATTTACAGGAAGATGATCCAATACATATAGCTGTATAGTTCCTTCACATCCTTCAGGATCTTTCCAATCTAATTCCATTGCACTTCTATGTGGATTAGTCACCACTCCTAGGCCTTGATGCGTTTGAGTGGCTTGTTGTAATGGCCAATGTTTTGGCCATTCTTGACAAGAGATGATGCTAAGGTCTGCACCTGTATCCAGTAGCCCATTAAATTCATGTCCTTGAATATTTAGTTTTAGCATGGGGCGAGAATCTAAATTTAAAGAAAGCATAGCCCAATCTACACCTGTGGAGCCTAATCCATTGGAAACTCTTTCTACAGTATGACTGGAAAATTTATCATGTAGGCTAGGTATTATTAGTAACTATGCTATTTATCTCCTGGTGAAATTACTGATATACCCTTTGGAGAACTGGCTATAATTTTTATTACACCTTCATAATCGGGATCAATTACCCCAGGACTTATCATAAGTCCTTTTAGAGTAGAAGAACTGCGTCCCAATAATAAGCCTACTGTTCCTTTGGGATGAGGTCCTTTTACCCCTGTGGGAATGATTTGAACTCCCATCTCTGGAGTTAGTACTGTTCTGGTGGAGGCACAGATGTCCAATCCTGTGCTCCCTCTGGTTTGTCTGATGAGGGATCTAATGGACAATGTGTCCTGTGCACTGCCCTGATGGGGTTGCTGCATTCCTCTAGTGCTCCATATATTTGTGGTCTTAGGCCCTGGAGCATTGGGCCCCCCTCTCCATTTTTTGGCAATGGAGCACGATGCCTTTCTCCACAATATCGTGGATAGACACCTGGTGTTTTTCAGTTTTTGATAATGTAGTACCTTATATGGTGGTTTGAGAATGGCATTCATTAGCCCAATGTCTCCCTCTATGGCATCATGGGCAAATACCTGGTATTCTACTCCTTTGATACCTAGTTTTGTTAAACCCTCCTCCTATGGGCAATTCCTTTTAAAATGTCCTGTTTGTTCAAAATTGTAGCATGTTTTTGGCCTGGCATCTAAAACCTGTTGTACTGCAGCTGCCACGACTTGCCCTTGTTCATTATTATCACTACATAATTTAATATATGTGTTTAAATCTTCATGTTTCCATGGTCTAATGACTTCTCTGCACCAACGATTTGCTTGCACATAAGCCAGTTGTTTTCTTAATGGTATTGCTTGTTCTGTATTCCCAAAAAATCTGGTAGCTTTTGAATAGGCCTATCTACCCTCATAAGGTCCCTTTTCTAACAACATATCTAGATTTCTCTGCGGATAACCAGCTGCTGCATTTCGCCTAGCCGTCTCCTTGCAAAATTTCTCATTTGCAACCTTCCATAACAGGTATTGTCCTCCATTTAGCACAGCTTTGCACATATTAGCCCAATCTGCTGGTGTCATGTTTAATTTGGTAATGGATTCAACCATGCTTACAGTGAAGGGTTCTTGAGGAACCCTTCAGGTTCCTCAAGGTTGTGACAGCCTCTTTTAGCTGCTTCACTGTTTTAAAATTTAAACCATTGTGAATTTGCTGCCCTTCTGCCTGCTCAAATACAGGGCATGCTAATATTTGAGATCCTGTCTCAGGATTCCATCTATCAACTGTGGAGTTTGGGGGCCTACCAGCATATGGTGGTGGCCTTGTTGGTTGGACACTTACACCCTCTGGTGATAGAAAGGTGTTAGTATCAGTCTCCTGTTGTAACTTTCCTCCTGATGGCTTTTTCTGCTCTAAACTTTCTTCCTCTGTCTGACTAGCTTGAGAGACCTTCTTTTTCACTTGAATTTTTTTCTCTGTATGTCTAGCTCGAGAGACCTTCTCTTTTACTTGAATTTTTCTACTATAACTATAATACAACCCAAAAGATAACGCCAAACAAAACTGAAAAAGAGTGAAACAAAATTGGAACAACAAAAATCATTATATCAGTCTTTCTATCCTCCTGAAATGTCCATCTGTTCTTTCTCCCTATGTGTTCCTCAGATGTGAGCAGTTTTTCTTCCATCTTACACATCTCCAGGACAGGGAACTTAAAGAAAAAGTGAAGCAAAACAAAAGAAGAATCTTAAAATGGCCACCCATCCTCTCTCCCTGCCCTCAGGGGCCAGCAGTTTACCTTATCACTTACCCTCAGTCTCCCCCCCCCCTTGTGAGCCACCAAATTCTGCAGTCTGGCTGGGCACAATTCAGGAGCCACTTGTCAAAAGAAAATAACTTTAATTTTGGAACACACACACTGCACCACACAGCTCTTCAGGAAAAACCCTCAGAGCCCAACTGCCACCACCGGTTTCCCACAAGCCTCTCAACCTCCCCCATTCCTCCTGCTCTTGAGGCTGATTGGCTAGGTCGAATGGGCAGAGCCAAAATAAGTCCCCCAATGAGCAGCTCTCTGGTCTGAAAGGGTGAGAAACAGCCCAATAAGCAGAGAGAGAGAGAGAGAGAGAGAGAGAGAGAGAGAGAGAGAGAGAGAGAGAGTTTGCACATGCATGAACATTTCTTGAAAAGAGAGTAAGGTATTGATTAGAGAAGGAAATTCTATATAAAATGTATGAAGTAGTATAAAGTAAAAATGTGTGAATTTTTTGCATTTGTTGTTTAGAATTTTGGAGCAAATAAATTGTTTTAGTTAAACGAGTACAATAAAATTTAAATTAAAAGCACTAGAACCATCCAGGTTCTAGATCTGAAACTCAAATTCAGCTTAACTGGAATAACTTCATGTATTGATTTGATAGATTCCTTAACTCTACTAGAAATTTGTATTGTTAATCCATTTTTATCAGCAATATTATAATGTGTTAATTGAAAATATCCATGCAACTCTGCTACTCTATTTTGACTATACTCTCCCCCTGTTTTTTCCCTTCTCTTTCCTGGCTACCACCTCTCCTGTGCACCCTCTGTCCTCATTCTTTTCTCTGCAGTTCTTCTTTGATGCTTGATTATTTTGCTGCCTTTTCATTGTTGAGGTGCTGGGCATTGAACCTGGGGTCCTCAGTCACTGAGCCACATCCTCAGCCCCTCTGCTCTTAGTGTGGAGACATCCTCTTCCTAGGGAGCTGTATAGTCCTCCGTCCTGTAGTCATACTGCCTCAGCCCTTCAAACAGCTAGGGTTCCAGATGGTGCCTTTCCTCATGACTTTAAAAAGCATGTAAGATTCTGGTCTAACTGCACCCATACACCCTGTTGCTCTTACTTCCTTAGTACTTTTTACTTTTACCCTCAACTTCTCTTTTCTCACTCATTGCTTTTTACTCTTTCCTCCTATTCCTGCCTTCCACAAACCCCAATGTACTTTTATTTTGTGGGTATTGTGGTGGGGGGGCATGAGTGTTTTATGTTTTTCATTTCTGAGGGTTTCCATATGTGGATTTTGCTGGGGTTTTTTGTTTCGCTGATGAGTTTAGATTTGTTGTTTGCTTTTGCCTTATTTTAGATTTACTTATATTTTTTACATTTACTTATTTTGTATGTTGCTTTGTTCTTAATGTTGTTTTCCTCTTTTGCTAAGTTAATTTGAATGATGTTTGCTTTTCACTTTTTAATAGTGGAGTAGTTTGTCATTATTATCAAATGGCAATGTGTGTTTTGATCAGATTTATACATTACAACTTTTACATTCACCTTCATTTTTTATATACTCACGATTTTATGAAATCATCTTCTGCCTTGCTTCCTCTTCTCTCATTATTATTTGTCTCCCTTTCTTTTTTCATTCAACCTCTTTTTTCTTTCTGATTTTCATGTCCTGTGTAGTGCAGTAACAGTTCGACTTCTTTAACACCAATCTTTCTCCCTAACTTAGTATACTATCCTCCTGTTGCACTTGGGTCACAGTGAAGTTGTAGCAAACATTTTTTTAAAAAAGTAAAGACTGATTAGAATATTATTTGCTCTTAAACATTTGTAGTTGCTAGTTATTATCAGTTATCTTTAAAGGCGTATATGTGATTTATCCAAACCCTGACAACTTTGACTGGATCTTCTGGTACAGAGATATTCCCCAAGTTTGGAGCACAAAGTAAAGTAAAGTATCATACTAATGAGTCTTCCAGTTGCCTATGGGTGAAAGATCCATTATAGCAGATTGGAAAATCTTTACACAGAATAACAGGGAATATAAAAAGCAAGAAAATAAAATGCCTCCAAATGTCTATAATAACTGAATCTTTAGATGTCAAAGTGGATGAAATGCCTAACAAAGAAATTAAAAAGTTGATGGTTAAAATGACCAAGGAACTAAAAGATGATATAAGAAATGAACTAAGTGAGAAAATCATTTAAATAATGAGATAGATAGTCTTAAAAAGAACCAACCAGGTATCCTGGAAATAAAATAATCAATAAAATTAAAAATTTAGTGAAAAGTATTATTAGTAGTTTAGACCATGCATAAGACAGATTTTCAGGCCTCAATGACAAAGCATATGATCTTGAAAATATAGCCATAAAGTAAAGACAATAAGAGACTTTGACCAGAATATTCAGGAAATATGTGAAAACATGAAGAAACCAAATATAAGGATCACTGGCATTAAGGAAGAAGCAAGATACAAATTAAGAATATGTATAACAGTATCAATGAAATAATATCAGAAATTTGCTTTTGAAACCTTGGGAATGAAATGAACATCCAAATAAAAGATTCATTCAGAACCCCAAATAGACAAGAAAACTTTCCTCCCCAAGACACATATAACTCAAATGTATAAAATACAAAGGAAGGATGAATGTTAAAAATTGGAAGAACAAAATGGCAGATCATATTTAGAGGCAAGGCAATATGAAACGTTGCTGATTTCTTAGCCTTCACTTTAAAAACCAGGATGGCTTAGAATAATATAAACCAAGCACTATAAGCTAATGAATGCCAATCAAGACTATTTTATACAGCAAAGAATTCCTTCAGGATTAAAGGTGAAATAAAAATCTTCCATAATAATCATAAAACTGAAAGAATCCATGGCTGGTAACCTCTCACTATAGCAAATACCTAAAGAAATACTTAATGCAGAGGGAATGCAAACCAAATAAAAATGAGAGCACCTGACTGAATAGAAGAGTAGCTCAGTAACAGAGAACTAATCCTGAAAAAAAAACAGTAGAAATAAATCAAAAAGTCAGGAAATAATAATCATCTGTCTATAATAATACTTAATGGCTTCAACTCTCTAAAACATGGACTTTCAAAGTGGATGAAAAATCAGGAACTAACCATATGTTGTTTACAAGAGACTCACCTTATAGGCAACAATATACTCAGGCTGAAGGTGAAAGATTAGAAAAAATATACTATGAAAATGGACACCATAAGGCAGCAGTAGTAGCTACTTTAGTATCTGACAAAGTAGACTTCAAGCTAAAATTATTCAAAAGAGAAAAGGAAGGTCCCTTTGTACTGATAAAGGCTTAAACCCAACAAGAAGATGTATGAATTGTAAATGTTTATCACAAAATGTCAGTGCACCTACTTATATTGAAACAAAATAAAACAAAAAACACTACTTGACATAAAGTCCCAGGTGTACTGCAATACAATAATACTGAATGACTTCAACACACCTCTCTCATCACTAGATAGATCATCTAGAAATTAAGACTCTTAGGCCTTCATAATTAATAGGGCTGTCAATCAAATAGATTTAACAGACATCTATAGAATATTTTATCCTTCAAAACTGAATTCACTTTCTTCTCAGAGGCACATAGAAACTTCTCCAAAAATAGACCACATGTTAGAATACAAAGCAAATCTTACAAAATACAAAAAATTAATCAAGATTGTTCCTGTATCTAATCAGATTATGAGAGAATGGGATTAGAAATCACCAAAAAATTTAAAAAAAACAAATATTTTAACACAAGGAGATTGAATAATAGACTGTAGAATGAGGAATGGGTCAGAGTAGAAATTAGGAGAAATAAAATTAGAAATAAATGAAAGCAACTATAATATATCGAACTCTTTGGGACACTATAAACACAGTTCTTAGAGGAAAAATTATAGCTTTGATTACCTACATAAAGAAAAAGAAGAATTTCAAATAAATAATCTAATGTTATATTTAAAGGCCCTAGAAATGGAAGAACAAATTAATTCCCAGACTAGTAGATGACAAGAAATCACTTCAGAGCTCAAATTAATAAAAAAATGAGAATAAAATAACAATACAAAAGTTCAGTGTAATGGACATTATTATCCTATATACATGTATGATTGCACAAACAGTATGACTGCATCATGTATAGCCAGAGAATTGAGAAGTTGTGCTCCATTTGTGTACAATAAGTTGAAAAGCATTCTGCTGTCATGCATAGCTAATTATAACTAATTTAAAAAAGATAAACAAGATTATAAATTCTTAGCCAAACTAATTAAAAGAACACGAAAACCCATATTAACAGAATTGAGTGAAAAAGAAGATGTCACCACAGATATTGATGAAAGCCAGAGGATCATTAGGTTCTACTTTGAAAATAGTCTACTAAAGTACAAAATCAAAAAGATACTGACATTTTTTAGATATATATGGAACCAAGGAACCAAAAGGAACCAAGGTAGAGTTTTGCCTTCATTTTTCTGCATGTAAATATTCAGTATTTCTAGCACTATTTAAAGCTAATATTTTTCCAATGTAGGCTTCTGGCACTTTTGTAAGGATAAGATTATTTACATTTGTATGGCTCTGTGGTCTTCATATCTGTTTTTATGTGAATACCATGCTGTTTTTGTAACTAAATCTTTGAGGTATAATTTGAGATCAGATATTTTGCTGCCGCCAGCATCACTCTTATTGTTCATTATTTCTTTGGATATTCTGGGTATTTTATTCTATGAATTTTATGACATATTTTCTCTAACCCTCAATCAAGTGGGTTTCATCCCAGGGATGCAATGTTGGTTCAGCATGTGCTAATCAATAAATGTAATTTATCCCATAAAAAGAATTGAGGACAAGAATCACATAATCATCTCAATAGATATTGATAAACCTTTGCAAAATCTAGCATTGAATTTATTTTACAAACACTGAAAAAAACCAGAAACAGAGGGGATTTATTTTAACATTATAAAACTCTATATAAAAATGCAAAGCCAAAATCATACTGAATGGGAAAAACACTGAAAGCATTATCTAAAATCAAGAACAAGACAAGGATATCCACTCTTGTCATTAGTATTATATTTCTTGAAACTCCAGCTAGAGCAATTATGCAAGGGAAGGAAAGTAGAAGGATACAAAAAGAACAAGAAGTCAAATAATTTGTTTCACAGTAACATAATCTTACATCAAGAAGATCCCAAAATTACACTGGAAGACATTTTTAATAAATTCAGTTAAGTAGAAGGTTATAAGATCAGCCTCCAAAAATCAATAGCTTTTCAGTGCTTCAGTAATGAACTTGCTGAGAATGAAATCAGGAAAACAATTCCACTCACAATTACATTTAAAAAAAACTGGAAATAAATCTAATCGAGGAGTTGAAAGACCTCTACTATAAAATGCTGAAGAAAGATGAAGGATGGAAGACCTATATGCTGGATAGGCAAAATTAATATTGCCAAAATGGCCATATTACCAAAAGTGAAAGACAGATTCAATGCAATACCATCAACCAGTGACATTCTTCCCAGAATTAGAAAGAAACAATCCAAAAATTTGTATGAAAAAATAAAAGAGCCAGAATAGCTAAAGCAATTCCAAACAATAAGAGTTATTATGATGGTATAACAATAACTGATCTCCAGTTATACTACAGAACTATAGTTCCAAAAAATAAAGTGTGTGATTTTGGCATACAAAAATACATGAATTCCAGTGGATAAAATAGAAAACACAGAGACAAACCTCACACAGATACAGTCATCTAATCCTTGACAAAGGTGCCAAAAAGCCACATTGGAGAAAAGGCAGACTTTTTAACAAATGATGCTGAAAAAACTGTTTATCTGTAAGAATGAAACTAGCTTCCTGTCTCTCACTCTGCACAACTAACAACTCAAAAGTGGATCAAAAGACCTAGGTATTAGACCAGAGGCACTGTAACTGCTAGAATAAAACAGGGTTAATACTCCAAGATATTGACACAGGTACAAACTTCCTTAGTAAGACTCCTGAAGTGCTTGAAATAAAACTAATAATCAACAAGTTTGATGGCTTAAAATTTAAAAGCTTGTTTAGAGCAAAGGAAGCAAGAGCATGCAGATAGAGACTAAAGAATGGGAGAATATCTTTACCAGCTACTCCTCCAGCAGGAAAATTGATATCCAGAATACATGTATAGAACTCAAAAAAATCAACACCCCAAAAACAAATAACCCAAATAATAAAAAAAACAAATGAGCTAAACATACATTTCTCAAAAAAAGAAAGAAAGAAAGAAAGAAAGAAAACAACAGAAAGAAAAGAAAAAGAAAAAATTGCAAATGATAGAAATATATATATCTAATAGTAAGTTCAATATCCTTAGCAGTGAGGGAAATGCAAATAGAAAATACACTGAAATTTCATCTCATTCTAGTTTGTGTAGGAATTTTCAAGAGTACATATAACAACAAATGCTGGAGAGAAAGAAGAGAAAGAATGTCATTATACATGTTCATAGTCATGAAAATTAATACCACCACTTTGGAAAGCAGTATGGAGATTCCTCAAAAGACTAGGGATGGAACTACCATTGGACCAGTTATCCCACTCCTTGGCATTTATTCAAAAGAATGAAAATCAGCATAGTATGGTATACAAGCATGCCAA
The DNA here is from genome assembly GCF_052094955.1 of Ictidomys tridecemlineatus. Lineage (NCBI taxonomy): Eukaryota > Metazoa > Chordata > Mammalia > Rodentia > Sciuridae > Ictidomys > Ictidomys tridecemlineatus. The sequence continues at coordinate 78,432,268 of NC_135485.1, read as the reverse complement.
TTTTTATAGCAGCACAATTCACACTAACAAAGTTATGGAACCAGCCTAGGAGTCCCTTAGTAGATGACTGCATAAGGAAAATGTGGTATGTATACACAATGGAGCTCTACTCAACCATAAAGAAGAATGAAATTGTGTCATTTGCTGATAAATGGATGGAACTAGAGACTTTCATGAAGAGTGAAATTTGCATGACTCAATATCAAAGGTCAAATGTTTTCTCTTTAATGTGGAAGCTAAAGAGAAATAAGAATTTAAAAACAAGAAGAACAGCAAAATTTAATTAACCACATCATGTGCATGTGTGAGCTTATCACCACAAATTCCACTTTTATGTCTAATTTTAATGAAGCTACTAAAATAAATCAAAATTCTAATTCAAAGAAAAAAAACAACAAAAAAACAGATAAATTGAACTTAACTGAGAATGAATAGAAGATTCCAATAATAATAAATTAGGCCATGTTACATACACATCATTTCTAGAGGAGCACCATTTGCATTTCCTCCAGATATGATTTTAATTAAGAACTTTTTTCAACTTTGACACAATATGAGAGGCTTAACTTTTGTCAACTGAGAAGGTTTATAATATGTCATTGTAGTTAGAATTTGCAATTTCTGACTAATAACAATATTGAATATATTATCATTAAACTCTTGGTCTATTGGATCATTTCCTTCATGGATGGACTGCTTATTTCAAATATTTGTTTGTTGCTAAATCTTATATTTTCCTTGTTAAATTACAAATTTTCTCCACACCTCTTCTATTGCCTGTCTTCTGATGTATATGTAAAATTCTGAAATTTTCACATTTATTTGTATATTCTTTCACAAATAGAACATTTTTTTGTGTCATTGAAGCAAGTTTCTACACCGAAGTCATGAACATATTCTCCTTTTAATACATTTTCTGACAAAATGCTGTACCTTTTCACATTTAAAATTTTAATACATTTATAATTGCTTTTGTGAATAATATAAAATAGTGGTCCAAAATAATTCCCTTCATTCTTTCTTTCATTTCTTTCTTCTTTTTTATTTTATTTCCCTTTGTATGTAGATATTCCTCCTCATTTGTTACAGATTCCTTCTCTCCACTGATGAGCAATGTCTGCTCTATCTAACATCATGAAGGCATTCAGACATGTTTATCAGTCAAATCTCAATCAGTAGACAGAAAACACTGTCATTTGAACAGAGAAATTTCTTTTACTATAAACAAATAATAACAGGGAATTAAAGAAAAAGAGATTGGCCATGAATATACAAGGAAAACTTTAAATGCTTTAGAAATTGCATGTCTAAGGAGGAGCTACTACCTGTAGGTTGTAATAAGAGTGCCAAAGAGGAGCTACCAACAAGTCTGAGATCCAAACATGAACAGAGGGGATATGGTTGTGTCTAATGTCACAGGGGGTTCTGCAGGCAGGGCAGGGTGGTGCCAGACTGGCTTAACTCACTAGAAATCTGTCCTATGAACTGGATATTCGTATAGCTATTGTGATCTGTGCTGGGAAGAATATATTCATGCTTCCAGCAGTCAGCAGTCCATCCTACTTGACCACCAAGCAGTTTTCATAATGTAACTTTGTAGCCTTGTCCATTCAAATTAAGCTCAGAGGAAGGTACCTAAAAATCAAATTGAAAATGATTTAGTTATTTATGTTTATGAATTTTTAATTGTACTAATAAATTTTTACTTAAAAATATCTGTGTAAGGTTAACAGAGGTGAGTGATAGCCTAGGAAATGGCTGATGATATGGTGCAAAGTTTTGACAGGGTAAATTGTACAATCACATGGATACTTATTAATTTTTTTTTTGTATTATGTCTATTATCTACCTCTTGCAATTTGATACTAGTCATAGAAATACTTTATAAATAATATGAACCTCATGATAAATAAACTGCAAAATGTATGCTTGTCAGATGAACCCCCATAATGATGGTAGCCAGGGGTAGGTAGGTGGGAGCTAGGGGTAGGTAGGTGGGAGCTAGTGGTAGGAAGGCAAAAATTTGTCAAGTACTGGATATATTGTGAAATAGTAGAGACAGGATTTTCTAAATAAATTGGCTACATGATCTGAAAACAATAAGAACCTAGGATGACCCTAACAACCTAGATCTCCAACATTTGAACATCTGAAAGAATATAGCCACCCTTAAGTGGGATGAAGAAGAAAAATTGAGCTGCAGTTATGAGTGGGAGCAGGAACTGAGGAAGTCAGTTTTATATACACTAAGTCTGAGATTCTTACCAAATACTGTGATTGAGGTCACTGGATATATGGGACTGGAAATCAGGGGAAGGATAGGAGATGGAGAAGATATGTGGTAGTTCTCAGTGAATAGATGTGAAACACAGTGGATAAGTGTTAAGAACAATTTCTAAATTATTTTACGGTTTGATTCTTCTGTGTTGCTAGATAATTTCTATAAGGTTTCAGAAGTTTTATGAAGTGCTAGGAGAAGACTAACGTCTGTTATTATGGTTAAAATTTTAGGAACATCTAGAGATAACAGAAAGGCTAGATGTAAGAATTATAGATAAAAAGACATACCATATTACTAGTAATATTACCACAGTAGAAGAAAAGGAAAGCTATGCTAAAAAATTGTATAGATAAATTTTACCACAGCTTTAACAATGATTAATTAGTATGGAACCCTCAGGATAAAATGGAAATGCTGTTTGCTTATGCATATAACAATAGCATTGTTTTTATAATCCATTGAGTATTAAGATCTTATGTTTTAATTAGCTTTTTTATTGTTGTGCCCCAAATGCATGTCCAGAGCTACTTAGTGGAGGAAAAGTTTATATGGGACTCATGGCTTCAAGAAGTCTCATTTGTAGACAGTTGTATCCAGTACTCTGGGCACAGTGAGATAGCACTTCATGGTAGATCATGATGAGCTCAGGAAGCAGAGAGAAAGGGAAGGGATCTACATGGAAGTTACAGTGTACCAGAGAATACCTCCAATGACCTACCTCCTCCAGCCACGCCCCATCTACTTATAGTTGCCTCTCAGTTTGTTCAAACCAGAATGGACTGACTAGGTTACAGCTCTCACAATCCAGTCATCTTGCCTATGAATATTTATGGTGCAATACAGGAGTTTTGGGTAACATCTCCTATCAAAACCATAACATCTTACAATCAAGAACAATTAATATTATAGGATTTTATCAAAAGTATATTACTTTCACTGAATTTAAATTATTCTTTCTTCCTTCTTTCCTTCCTTCCTTCCTCTTCTTTCATTTTTATTTTATTTTTTGGTACCAGGCATTGAACCCAGAGGTTCTTAAACACTGAACCATATCACCAGTTCCTTTCACTTTGAAACAGGGTCTTAGAATATTGCTGAAATTGACCCTGATCCCGTGACTCTTCTGCTTCAGCCTCTTGATATGCTGGGATCGCAGGCTTGCACTACTGTGCCTGGCAGTGGATTTATATTTTCAATTGTGTTGTTCAATTAGAATTAATTAGAAAAATTTATTTGGAATTATTGAGCATTGGGGAAAATGTTATTTATAGATGCTGGAAAGATTTTTTTTAAGAATGTATTTTGGAATAGCTTACGCCCAGGGAACTTTCATGAGAATTTGATCATAAGTTCCTATGAAATGTCTAAGAGGCCATTATGGGTAAGAATGCCACTGAGCACAGCGGAGGGCCTCCGCTCCCCAAAGCTGCACTCCAGTGGAACACACTGCACACTTCTAACACTTCATGTCCTATGCACTTGGAAATCCCGTGGACCCTGTATATTACTTCTCTAAATTGTTTTAAATATATTGCTACAACTCCAGTTAATCTCTTATTTTTAGAGACCATCTTTGAAGATATATTTGAAAAGCCACTTTTCATTTTCCATTTTCAAATAAGAAGTAGCTGTTTTTGCTTGCCAGAAACATCCAAGTAACATTAGGAAAGAACAAAGCCAATGTTACATGTGCTCATTGGGTTAGTGGAACTTGGAAAACTATAACCTATTTCTTAGAGATGACTTCAAAGCAAAATGTGCACAATTTTAAATCACAAAACAATTTCTCATCATCTCTACTGTCTAGATTTGCAATATTTCTATGAGAAATTTATCCAAGTTGCTGGGTGCAGTGGCTCAGGCCTGTAATCCTAGTGGCTTGAGAGGTTAAGACAGGAGGATAGCGAGTTCAAAGCCAACCACAGCAAAGGTGAGGCGCTAAGCAACTCAGTGAGATCCTGTCTCCAAATAAAATACAAAATAGGGCTGGGGATGCAGCTCAGTAGTCAAGTGCCCCAAGTTCAATCCCTGGTACCAATAAATAAATAAATAAATAAATAATCTATCAAAGTATTATGAGCTTCTAAACACAGCACATGCTAAGTGTTCAGATAATTAAAGAAGTTGACTAAATGTCTAACTTCAAAACATACATGATTTTTATAAACTAGTAGGAGGTCAATGAGAAGATAAACATGACAGTAAGAAGCTGCTGACCATTGTGAGAGTGATTGTATAGTTAAGAGGAGGAGTAGTTACTAGCTTTAGGAAAAAACTAAGTAGCATTAATAAAGGTTAGCATAACATTTGAAATTGCTCTTGCAGAACAGATAATGAAAACAGGGTAAAAGTGCCAAGAATATTTCACAAGGGGAAAAACTATGCATAAAATTGCATGCATTAAAGTGAATCTTGAACAATCCAGTAGATGAGTGAGCCAAAGGTTAGTGTCACATGGAAAAATTGTGATAAATAAGAGTAAATAATGTAGGTGTTGTGCTGGATGGTGATTGTCAGTTTATTGGAAATGTGCTCAGAATGTTGGGAGGAACCACTGATGGTTTTTGGAACAAGAATACAATACATAGTAGAATCCTAGGAATTTCAAAATCAGTCAAGTTACGGTCAAGGAGATAGAAGCTATAAGTAAGAGGCTTCAGGGGAAGGCAGACAGAGAAAAGCGGGCATTCAAGATGGTGGTAGTGAAAACACAGAGGAAGGGCCAAAACCAAGAGGCAAAGTAAAGGCATATTTAATACTAAGGAGTGATCGAATTTGGAGCAAGACATATCAAAGATGATCTTAGAATAGGATCTAAGTGAACTATCCAACATGCCACAAGCAATTGACATTTATACATTTGTCAAATAATTTTGGTAATGAAAGTTTCACTGAAGGTATACATGGAAGATAGGACAGTAAGTCATCTTCTTAATCATCTTATCTGTGGTTCTTTGTGCTTCGAGATTGTGCTGCATTGTAAACCTAATAGAAACCAAAACCATGATCCCTCATCTTCTGGAATATAATTAAACTTTTCTTAGTTTTAGTCAGTTTTGATGTAAAGATGAAACTAACTCTTCATTATTTCTCACTTGAATTTTCCCTCTAATGAACACTGAACTTAAGTTTACAGATTTACATATTCAAATGCAATTTACAAAAATAGTTTACAAATGTACATATCTCTTTTTATTTATAAAGATCCCCACAGGGTGTTTCAGTTTCAGACCCCCATGAAATCTGGATCTATGAATATGGCACAAGCAATGGGAATTTATGCAGAAAATAATAACTTATTTCATCAAAAGTCTCAGTAAATATTAAAAGTACTTGCATAGCTAAGGGCTCTTCTGTTGCCAATCTAGTATAGATGATTAAGAGCATAAGTTAAATGGGACAGATCAGTGGCTGTGTGGAGCTATACATTAGTTTTTATTGATTTTGACATGTAGAATGTAAAAATTGTCTCTATTTAGCAGAAAGTAACACTGTACAGAAACACATGAGGAAAGCCAGCATAGATCATCTATTTACTGGTATACTTGGCTTGTGTGAAAACTATCTAATATAAAATTCATGAGTCGCTCAAGTATATTCTGATTTGAAAAAGACACGCTGAGAGAGAGAGAGAGAGAGAGAGAGAGCAAATTGGCACATGGTCTGAAGTGGAATCTTTCAAAATTTTTAAGTTCAAATCTAAAAAAAAATTCTGAAATCTCTGGGAATTTGATTTTCACCAAAGAATGTATATTAAGGAGACTGGATAAATGGATAATTTTGAATGTTTTTAATGTGCCGTTTCAGAGGGGACTTGTGTCTATGCAAAAAGAATTCTTCCATTTATGCTCATGAGCCCATACCTTGCCTTTCCCACAGGATGTTATCAACATTTTACTCAGTTTTGCCTGCTATATCATTCCTAAAGAAAAGGAGAGAGCACACCATCATGTCCCTGAATGCCTCCTTTCCATTTCCCCAAACTTAGCCAAGTTAAGAAAATAATGCAAGCAAACCTGGGATAGAATGTTCAGATTCCGGAAAGACACTGTTTTTCTCTCATGTACATGGAAACCAGGGTCATTCAGTGTCATCTGTAGAAAGCTGTTTTCTTACCTGTACATTAGCACAGTTGATCCTTGGGTTACTGGTCATACAAGCAAACTAAGAAAGCAAATACTGACACTGTCATTGCATCTGTAGCCGGAATAACCCCTCTCTGAGTAGGGACAGATGCAGAGCTGACGGCACTGTTGACAGGACCTATGTCACTCATCCTGCTGGCTGCTACTGGATAGAACACCTTGAAGCAGAAGAGGCACAGCTTGGAGAAGCAACTTAAGGGATGCTATTTCTCATCCTATTAGCACTGAACTCTTGGAGCAATCACTGATCTCTTACAAGATTTTCCCCAATAAATCATGTCTTGCATGCAGTCTCTGGTCATCTTTTTCCTTGCTGTTATCTTAACAAAGCGGTTAAGAATCACAATGTACTTTCACTTTTTAATTTTTTGTTTTAATTAGCTATACATGACAGTAGAATGCATTTATGCTTTGATATATAATGCATAGGTGAGATTTAATTTCTCATTTTTTTCTGAGTGTACACATTTCAGAATCGCATTGGTCATGCAGTCACATATAGGCATACAGTAATAATGTCTTTTTCATTCTGCTATCTTTCCTATCCCTACATGTCCACCCTTCCCCTCCCTTCACTTTCCTCTACCTAATCTAAGATAACACTACTCTTCCCTAGTGCCCCCCACTTTATTGTGAATTAGCATCTGCATAGTAGAGAAAACATCTGGCCTTTGGTTTTGTGAAATTGGCTTGTGCTTAGCATGATAGTCTTCAAATCCAACCATTTACTAGCAAATGCCATAATTCACTCTTCTTTAAAGCTGAATAATATTCCATTGAGTGTATATATCTATATATATATATAGATATATAGATATATAGATATAGATATAGATAGATATATCACATTTCTTTTTTCTTTATTAAGTTATTTATTTATTCCAATTTGTTATACATGATGGAAGAATGCAATTCCTTTCATGTTACACATATAGAGCATAATTTTTCAAGTCACTGGTTTTACACAAAGTATTTTCACACCATTTGTGTTCTCATACATGTACTTAGGGTAATGATAACTAGCTCATTCCACTGTCACTCTGACCCCTTTGCCCACTCATTTCCCTCCCTTGCCTTTGCCCTATCTAAGGTTCCTCCATCCCCCGCATGCTCTCCCCCCACCCATCACCATTATGAGTCAGCATCCTAATATCAGAGAAAACATTCAGCCTTTGCTTTTTGGGATTGGCTTACTTCACTTAGCATTATATTCTCCAACTTCACCCATTTAAATGAAAATGCCATGATTTTGTTCTCTTTTAATGCTGAGAGTAATATCCATTGTGTATATATACCAAATTTTCTCTATCCATTCATGTACTGAAGGGCATCTGCATTGGTTCCACAATGTAGTTATTATGAATTGAATCATGCTGCTATACACAATGATGTGGCTGTGTCCCTGTAGTATGCTGTTTTTAAGTCCTTTGGGTATAAACCAAGGGGTAGGATAGCTGGGTCAGATGGTGGTTCCATTCCCAATTTTCTGAGGAATCTCCCTTCTGCTTTCCATAATGGTTATGCCAATTTGCAGTCACGCCAGCAATACATGAGTGTTCCTTTTTCACCACATCCTCACCAACATATATTGTAGCCTGTATTCTTGATAATTGCTATTTTGACAGGAGCCAGATGAAATCTTAGAGAAGTTTTGATTTGCATTTCTCTAATTGCTAGAGATGTTGAACACTTTTTCATATATTTGTTGATCAATTATATTTCTTCTTCAATGAAGTATCTGTTCAGTTTCTGCTGAGAGCCACAGCCGAGTCGGATTGGCCCCTGGCATTTTGCCAACAGTATTGGTTGACAGGCGAGGCATTACTATCTGCCTCGGCCACTACTTTGGAGTTCTCACGCTACTTTGGGGTTTTTGTGGGGATTCCTGGGGATTCCCGGAGAGTTCCCATTGGTTGGGGAAGTGCAGGAGGAGGGATTTTCTGGAGGAGATATTTCCAGTGGCTGGTTCCTGGACAAGCCACATGGCATTTAGGAGAATTCCCCAGGAGCGTGTGTGAAGTGTTTTGGTGGAGTTCAAAAATAAAGTTTGTTCCTGCTTCAGTGGCTCTTGGTTTGTGCCCAGTCAGACTGCGGCATTTGGTGGCCCATACGGGGAGATAACCCACAACCTTGGCATTATCAGCACCAATTCAAATAGATCAAGGAATAAGTAAACATGGATTGGGTTTTCAGAAGGGGTCACTGAGGCAATAAAAATTACTTGGAAATCAGAAAGACAAGTATGGGTTCCTCAGTGGGCCCTGACTAAAGAAAAGATACATGCAGCCCATGACCTGGTCAAACAACAATAAGCAGAGGGACATTTACAACCTTCCATATCTCCCTATAATACTCCCATTTTTGTCATTTAAAAAGAAATCTGGTAAATGGAGATTATTGCAAGATTTAAGAGCCATTAATAATGAGATGGTTATTATGGGACATGCTCAGTCAGGGATTCCTCAATTGTCTGCTTTGCCAAAAACCTGGTACATTTTAGCTATAGATACTAAAGATTTTTTTTTTCAATTGTAATTCATCCTGAGGATAGTCTAGGTTTTCAATTTAATATCCCTGAACTGAATCATGAAGGTCCTGATGAGGGATATGAATGGAAAGTACTCCCTCAAGGGATGGCTAACAGCCAAACTATGTGTCAAATTTATGTTAAGAAAGCAATCCAGACACTTAGAAATCAAAATCCTGAACTACAAATATTTCACTATATGGATGATGTATTGTTAGCACACAAAGGTAAAAACACATTGCTAGAATGTTATACCACACTTACAAATTTATTAAAAAATTATAATCTAGAGATAGCAATAGATAAAGTACAATTAAATTTTCCAATTAATTATTTAGGAGTTCTATTATTCTCAACCATGGTCCATCCACCAAAAATTCAGTTACGAGTAGATCAATTCAAATCACTTAACATATTTCAAAGTTATTAGGAGACGTAAATTAGATAAGGCCTAATCTAGGCATACCAACAGGAGAGTACAAATCTTTATTTGATATCCTAAAAGGTCCATCAGATCCAAATGCACCCCGAATGTTAATGTCTTAAGCAAGAAAGGCATTAAAAATTATTGAAACATATATGGAAAATATGCATTTGGATAGAATTGATATAAGTTTGCCTTTATTATTTATTGTAATACCAACAAAAAATATTCCTACAGGAGTATTTTGGCAAGAAGGTCCATTATTGTAGATACATTTATCTTATTCTCCTAACACTATTCTTACTAGGTATCCTGAGGCTGTAGGACAATTAATACTCAAAGGAATAAAAGCAGCAAAGGGAGTATTTGGAATTTCTCCAAATAAAATTATTATTCAATATACTATGGATCAAATTGATGAGTTAGCTAATGTGTTAAATACTTGGGCAATAATCATGTGTAAATCTAATGTTTCATTTGATAATCACTTACCATCTAATCCTTTGTTGTCTTTTTAGACTTTGCATCCTGTAGATTTTCCAAAATGACAAGAAAAACACCTATCATGAATGCTCCAAATGTATTCACTGATGGGTCAAATAATGGTACAGCAGCAGTAGTTACCCCTGACCAAACTTTTACATTTTTGGTACCCAAACAATCAGCACAAAAGGTAGAGCTTAATGCAGTATTACAAGCTTTTGTAATGTTTAAAGATTCTGTTTTTAATTTATTTTCTGATAGTTAGTATATAGTTAATGCTATAGTATCTCTTGAAGATGCTGGTAGGATTTCTCCTTCCTCTACTGTTTTCTCTTTGTTTTCCACTATACAAAGTCTAATCTGGGATAGAAAAGATCCATTCTTTATAGGACATATCAGAGCACATACAGGATTGCCTGGAACCCTTAGTTTGGGCAACGATTTAGCAGATAAAACTACACATGACACATATATATTTTCTCTACACTAGAAGAAGCAACAAATTTTCATAAAAGGTTTCATGTCAATGCTAATACTTTACAAAAGCCTTTTAAAATAACTAAGAAACAAGCTAGACACATAATAAAACAATGTCAAAATTGTGTGACCTTTTTACCACAAGTTAATCTTGGAGTCAATCGTAGAGTATTGATACCTAACCATATTTGGCAGATGGATGTCACACACTTGCCAGAATTTGGAAAATTAAAATATTTGCATGTTACAGTTGATACTTCTTCTGGATTTTTGATGGTCTCCCTTTATGCTGGAGAAAAAACTAAAGATATCATAGCTCATTGCTTACAAAATTTTGCCACTGTGGACATTGCAAAACAGTTAAAAACAGATAATGGTCCTGGCTCTACCTCTACCTCTTTTAAACAATTTTGTTCATCATTTGGCATTACTCATATAACAGTAATCCCGTACAATCCACAGGGAAAAGGCATAGTTGAAAGAGCTCATCAAACTATTAAAATGTACTTGTTAAAGCAAAAAGAGGGAATTGGGAAGGGGTATATATTCCCCAAGGATAAACTTAAAATAACCCTTTTAACTCTAAAAGTTTTAAAATTTGGATTCATCAGGGCTTAGTGCTGCAGAAATGCATATGTGTCCAAAAATGTACATAAGCCTAAGGTACTTTGGAAGGATATTCTAACAGGACAATGGAAAGGTCCTGACTCAACGATTGTCTGGAGTTGAGGTTCTGTTTGTGTGTTTCCACAGGGAGAACAACAGCTGATTTGGATTCCAGAGAGACTAACCAAAGTGATTTCTACAGACCAAAAAGAAGATGATTTGACTCAAATCCATAACAGCTGATATCCAAAGCTCCAGCTTGGCTATTCTTACATCTTCGACAGTGATTAACCAGGATGCTTTTTTCAATATCTATTTTATTATTGCCTTTTCCCACATCATAAAGTTATATTTTATTTCTTGAGCTCATACAGACCTAGGTTAATGTTTTTCTGATCAGTTTTATTTTTTGACTTTTTTAAACATCTCAAAGGAGATTTTCCCTATGAAAAATGACAAGGCCTTTACTATTATGTTATGTGTTGTATATATTATGTTATGTGTGCACACTTCTGTTTTGTGTTGTACGTCTGTATGTGTGTATGTTTATATATTCATATATGAGGAGTGCTCATGAAAAAATGGATCTGATTTTTTTTATTCATGTGATTTTAATGGTTTAATTTAAACTGGGTAAACAGCTGTTGAGGACTGTTTTAATATGTGAACAAATAAGGAGGTTAATAGATCTCTTTGTTTACTTTCACCTTTCCTTTTCATTATATTTAATAATTCTGTTCAGAATAATGTAAATTGTTCAGAAAATTGTTTTCTTAGTACCTGTTGGAATGTTACATAATTTTTTTTAGCATCATTGCCAGAATTCTTATCTTCATCCCAGTGCCAGTGAAGACAAAGATAAAAGCAAACTACATCTTCTTCCATAGTTATCACAACAATCTGTATAAACTGATGCATCAATGAATAATAACTCAACAAGTAATGCTCAATCAAGGTGTCGATTTACTTTGGGAGGAAATGGACATATTGATGGATTCCTCTGCTTTGAACTGCTTGCAGAACTTGCCTGGACTATGTATTACTTGTATGCATTGTGAACTATCTGTTGATGCAGCAAATTGTGGTAGTGCTGGCATAACTTTGCTGATGGTGTCACAGGTGATACAATTTTTCCAAAGGAGCCCTCAATTGGCTTGGTGTCATGGCATTTCTGTATCCTGCTCCCTTCTACTAGTGATGGTCTACAATTTGGGGGCCAACAGAGGTGAGGCAAAGAACCTCACTCCCCCACTGGTGCAAAGGCCAAATTTGGGGGCCAACAGAGATGAGGCAAAGAGCCTCACCCCCCCACTGGTGGAAAGGCTTATCCACAAGTATGGCTGTATGATGGACTGGTAGTCAATGACAGGTATGATCCAATTGCAATGGTACCAACCTAAGACAGGAGGCTGAAGCCTAGAGGTCAGCTCATCCAATGAGGGGTAAGAACCATATGTTGTATTGGACAACCTAAGAGGCATGGTTCCTAAGCCACATTGCTTGTTGTTTAATTAAACAGAACGGGGGAGATGCTGAGAGCCACAGCCGAGTCAGAATGGCCCCTGGCATTTTGCCAATAGTATTGGTTGATAGGCAAGGCATTACTCTCCGCCTCAGCAGCTACTTTGGAGTTCTTGTGGGGATTCCTGGGGATTCCCGGAGAGTTCCCATTGGTTGGGGAAGTGCAGTTGGATTTTCCAGAGGAGATATTTCCAGTGGCTGGTTCCTGGACAAGCCGTGTGGCATTCGGGAGAATTCCCTGGGAGAATGTGTGAAGTGTTTTGGTGGAGTTCAAAAATAAAGTTTGTTCCTGCTTCAGTGGCTCGTGGTTTGTGCCCAGCCAGACTGCGGCAAGTTTCTTAGCCCATTTATTGAGTGGGTTATTTTGTTTCTTTTGTTGTTAAGTTTCTTGAGTTCTTTATATATTCTAGAGATTAATGCTTTATCAGAGGTGCATGTGGTAAATAAAGATTTTCTCCCAATCTGTAGGCTCTCTCCTCACATTATTAATTGTTTACTTTGGTGTGAAGAAGCTTTTTAAGTTGAATTCATCCCATTTATTGATTCTTGATTTTACTTCTTGTGCTTTAGGAGTCTTGTTAAGGAAGTCAGATCTTAGGCAGATGTGGTGAAGATTTGGGCCTATTTTTTTTTCTATTAGCTGCAGGATCTCTGTTTTAGAACTTAAGTCTTTGTTTTACTCTGAGTTGATTTTTGTGCAGGGTGAGAGATAGAGGTTTAATTTCATTTTGCTACATATGGATTTCCAGTTTTGCCAGCACCATTTGTTGAACAGGCTATTTTTTTCTCCAGTGAATGTTTTTGGTATCCTTGTTTAGTATGAGATAACTGTGTTTATATGAGTTTGTCTCTGTGTCCCCTATTCTGTATCATTGGTCTACAATCTATTTTGGTGCCAATACCATTCCATTTTTGTTTGTATAGCTCTGTAGTATAGTTTAAGATCTGGTATTGTCATGCCTCCTATGTCACGTTTCTTGCCAAGGATTGCTTTAGCTAATCTGGGTCAATTATTTTTCCAAAGAAATTTCATGATTGCTTTTTTATCTTTCTATGAAGAATGTCATTGGGATTTTAATAGAAATTGCATTAAATCTGTAAAAACTTTTGGTAGTACGGCCATTTTGAAAATATTAATTCTGCCTATCCAGGAGCATGGGAGATCTTTCCATATTCTGAGATTTTCTTCAATTTATTTCTTTAGTGTTCTATAGATTTCATTGTAGATTTCGTTCACGTCTTTTGTTAGATTGATTCCCAGGTATTTCTTGTTTGTTTGTTTTTGTTTTTTGAGGCTATTGTGAATAGAGTAGTTTGCCTAATTTCTCCTTCAGTGGATTCATTACTGAACTATAGGAATGCATCTGATTTGTGGTTATTGATTTTATATCTGGCTACTTGGCTGAATTCATGTATTAGTTCTAGAAGTTTTCTGGTGGATTTTTTTTTGGATCTTCTAGGTATAGAATCATGTCATCAGCAAATAGTGATAGTTTGAGTTCTTCTTTACCTATTTGTATCCATTTAATTTCTTTCTTTTGTCTAATTGCTCTGTCTAGAGTTTCAAGGATGATGTTAAAAAGAATTGATGAAAGAGGACACCCTTGTCTTGTTCCAGATTTTAATAGAAATGTTTCCATTTTTCTCCATTTAGAATGATGCTGGCCTTGGGTTTAGCATAAACTGCTTTTACAATATTGAGGTATGTTCCTGCTATTCCTAGATTTTTAGTGTTTTGAACATGAAGATGTGCTGTATTTTGTCAAATTCTTTTTCTACATCTATTGAGATGATCATATAGTTCTTGGTTTTAAGTCTATTAATATGATGAATTACAATTATTGATTTTCATATGTTGAGCCAGCCCTGCATCCCTGGGATGAACCTGCCTGATCATGATGAACTATCTTTTTCATATTTTATATATGCAATTTCCCAAAATTTTATTGAGAATTTTTGCATCTATGTTCATCAAGGATATTGTTCTGAAGATTTCTTTCCTTGATGTGTCTTTTTCTGGTTTTGCCATCAGGGTGATATTAGCCTTATAGAATGAGTTTGGAAGGGTTCTCTCCTTTTCTATTTCATGGAATACTTTGAGGAGAATTGGTGTTAATTCTTCTTTGAAAGTGTTGTAGAACTCAGCTTTGAACCCATCTGGTCCTGGGCTTTTCTTGGTTGGTACTCTTTTGATAGCATTTTCTATTTCATTACTTGAAATTGATCTGTTTAAATCATGTATGACCTTCTCATTCAGTTTGTGTAGGTCATATGTCTCTAGAAATTTGTTGATGTCTTTAATATTTTCTATTTTATTAGAGTATAAATTTTCAAAATAGTTTCTAATTATCTTCTATATTTCAGATGTGTCCATTTTGATGTTTCCTTCTTCATCTTATATTTTAGTAAGTTGAGTTTTCTCTTTGTTTTCCTTAGCATGGCCAGGCGTTTATCTATTTTATTTATTTTTCAAAGAACCAACTTTTTGTTTTGTTGATTTTTTCCAGTTGTTTCTTTTGTTTCGATTTCATTGATTTCAGCTCTGATTTTAATTATTTCCTATATTTTACTGCTTTTGTTGTTGATTTGTTCTTCTTTTTCTAGGGCTTTGAGATGTAAAGTCATTTATTTGTTGACTTTTTATTATTTTAATGAATACACTCACTGCAATAAACTTTCCTCTTAGTACTGCCTTCCTACAATGTACTTTCTACATGTAAAAAAAGCACATGTTTTCTGTTTATTTCATTGTGTTTAGTTTTATGCTGCTGAGACAAAATACTTGAGATGATCAACTTTAAAAAAGAATGATGTATGACTCATGGTTTCAGAGATTTCAATTCATGGTCACTTGGTCCTGCTTCTTTTGGTCTATGGTGAGGCAGAACACCATGGTGGAAGTGGAAGGTAGTGTTAGAGCCAACGAACTATCCTCATGACAGCTGGGAAGGAGAGAGGGTAGAAGAGGGGGGTAGGGGAGGAAGATGAAGGGTCTGGGGTCCCAATATCCCTGTAAGTGCCTGCTTCCATTGACCTACTATTCTTTCAATAGACCCTACCTCCTAACATTTGCACCATCTCCCAATAGCACCATAGGCTGCTGGCCAAACCTCTAGCATATGGGTATTTTGGGGACATTTAAGATCCAAACCATAAGAGATAGGCTACTTTTGTTTTTAATCTTTCACCTCTCCTACTTCACCATGTATCTGGGACCTCAAAGGAAGAATCAACAGTTGCTGCCTGGTTTCTGCAGCTTTTCTCCTATTTTTGCATGAGCTGAGCAAGGCTTTTAATGAATTTACTAAACTCAATGTATTCTTCTCAGGTCTCATTTTCTTTTCCTATCTTCATTATTTGACAATGTTGACCATATTATTTTAAATACTACTTATTCTTTTGTCCTTTCTAGATTGATTTCACCTGGTTTATTTCTATGTTTCCAGTTCACCTTCTTAATATTTTTGAAAGCCATTGACACTCTGCCAAATTTTATGATGTTTAAAATTATTTTCACTGTGATTTTTTTTCCTGAGTTCCCCACATGCATTCAAATAAGGCAATAACAGTCAATAAAATAGCATTATAAATAAAACTCTAAAATAATATTCTTGGTACCTCTCACATTCTGTATTGATCTCACATGATCTTTGACTTTTTCTTTTTTATTTTCTTAATACACTTTTATCTTTGTCCTTTTCTATCCTTCATCCTATACCAATTGTAAATAATTGATGGCTAAGTTTTATGAATTCTGTTTCCTAAGCATTTTCCTACTGGTTTTCTACTCGTTTGTGTCCATACTCTTTTTATCTTCTCTGTAAAATAGTTCCCTATCACATCTCTCTTTTTTTTTTCCCAACTATCCTTTCAATCTACCTTCTCGGTTGTAGCCATGTTTTTAACACCTAACTATGCTCATTTTACCCCTATGATTCTAAAGCTTTTATATGTGTTCATGCCATTTGCAGAAAATGTCTATTTTATGATCAGCAAATAATACCCTTTACAATTGGTCCTTACCTGAGATTTCAGGCTATATGTATGTGTGTATAAGAAGATTTAGACACCTTTTACATATATGACCATGAATGTAGTTTTATTGGGCTTAAGAAGCCTGGAAAGACAGATTCAAAGAACAACAAGTTTGTAATCATAGAATACTAGGACAAATACAATCCAAAGTGCTAACACTCAGAGAGGTAACTTGAGATATCAAGTGCATGAAATTTGTTACTGTTAGAACAGGAACAAAAACTTCCTATTACACATTTGGAAGGGTTGGTCTCCTACCAGGCAATGTGAATACATCCTACAAATCTGTAGACCATAACATCATTTCATTGATATAGACTTTCTAGGCAATGGAAACTACAAACTGTATTGATCTGCTTGTTGTTGCATAGAAACTGCCAGCTCTGTTTTGTTATTAGCCTTCCATGCACATTCCATCTAGGGAATCTCTGCAGATAAAACTCTTCATGGGTGGCAGAAATGTTTTTCTTTTCTTGGACTTTATTATATTTTGATGTGTGCTAATTGTACATATTAATAGATTCTGTGTGATATTTTGCCACATGCATATTGCCCATTTGCTGATCAATCAAGGAACATGGTACTTCTCTCTTTGTATCATTTCTTTATCTCTGAAGCTGTCAAACACCTCACTTGTAGATCTTTGTAAAATATATAATGTCATTGTGAATCATAGTAATCCCACAGTGCTGAGAAACATCAGAATTTTAATAGAAAACAAGGTATTTATGTGAGTATTATTTCATATTGAGATACTGGATATTGATTATACTTAAAATATTATATAAAAACTAATGATAGAGAAATTCATGCTAATTTTAAAACACTTTAACATTAAATACAGAACTATTGTTTATTAAAACATAACTATTGTTTCTTCCTTCTCACTGTTCTCCCCCAGCAATTGACATTATCTTCTCAAGAGAGAATCACCATAAGTTGTTATGCACTTTTTTCGAGGGTGGTACCAGGGATTTAACTCAAGGGCACTTGACCACTGAGCCACATCCCCAGCCCTATTTTGTATTTTAATTAAAGACAGGGTTTCACTGAGTTGCTTAGTGCCTTGCTTTTGCTGAGGCTGGCTTTTAACTGGTGATCCTTCTGCTTCAGATTCTAGAGAGGCTAGGATTACAGTGTGTATCATCATGCTCCACTGTTACACACATTTAAAATGTGCTTATCATGGCTTCCCATTTAATAGTAAAGGATTATTTGGTTGTACTGCCATAGAAAATCCAAACTTGGCCAAGTCCATTGGATATGAAAAAAACTGAGGACTTATCTTCATCATTCTTTGGATTCAATGATGGAAATAAGCATCACTTAAAGGATTCATAATAACATTATGAGTGATTTCTTATCTGAAATGGGATTGAGGAGGTCCATCTCCTTGTTCCCTTGGCATGGTCATGGCATAGGGCAGTAAAATTTGCTGGTCTTTTTTGAAACAATACAATCCAATGTTTAAAGTTATTCATGTAATAAACTAATGCCAAGGTCAGAGATTAACTACTTATTCTAATGACTATCAAAAATAGTTCTGTTGACCACATATTATCCTTTTAAGCATTTAACATGCACACACACACAAACACACACGTATACACAAAATTGAGTCTCTTCCCACACTTCCTTCTTTGGGGAGGTGAGAGATACTAGAATCATTGTGCTTTGCACATTGGAATGTGCTATTAAATTTGGTTAACAAAGCACTAAGTGTTAAAGGGTTCATTCTTTTGAAACAGTTAATAACTGATGAGCATACTCCTCAAAGTGCTATTCTCTGTGCATGGATTATGCATTTTGGAAGTCATTGCTTTTCAATTAAAAATTCTAAATTAATTCATATGATAGCCATTATTGAGGGAGATGACCACCTGCCACCCCCATATATTGGCTTTAATTATGAATATTTCCATTTGAAAGGCACAAAACCTACATGATCATCTATTCTATATAAGATCAAGCAAGAAGGACCAAAATTTCATGAAATATTTTAAAGGAACTATCTTATTATGAAGACCTTCACATTAGAAAAAAAGAAAGATGATTTGTGGAAAAAATTAATGTCAGAGACCCAGCAGATGGCTCATAGTAAGGGATTGGTTAATCTAGTTACACAATGCATCAGTGATCTTTCACAACTAATAATGCTTTATAATTATTTTTTTTCAGTTCCTGCTCATAACACAGTAGCTCTATTGTGGATTTTAATTTTTGTTTGTTTGGTTTTGCGTAGTATTTTTATCTTTTCTTCTCCCCCTTCAAACCCTGTCCATGTTGTTCTCTTTCCCTCTCTCCCTCCTTTCTTTGCATCCTTCCTGCCTTTTTGCTCTGCATGTTATACCAAACAAACACTATTCACTACAAGTTATTTTTAGGCAAATTTTTTTTGGGAAATTTGTAGTTCTCTCTCGACTTTCAGGTTCCCTATCAGCAGCTATCAGTTTCTTTCTAATTTATTCCACAGCAAGAATTAGTACACTCGTTTTATGTTCCAGAAACTTTATGGTTGCTGGAGATACAAATCACATTAGAACATAACCTTGTCTCTCAATGCCTTTTCAGTGAAGGGTTAGGAACAGATGTGTCAACATATGGTAAGTGTCAAGATAGGGGAACAAGTGAAAAATATAGTCATCACTAGTGTGAAGAACTTACACACCTAGAAATAACAGGGGACATTATTTTAGTGTTGGAAATGTATAGGCAAAAACTTGAAAATACTTAAGAATTTGGTAGGAAGGGCTATCATGGTGGAGATGGTGCGGGTGCTAGAAGAAATGTAATTTCCTGCGGTTGACAGGTACTCCTATGGGTAGCCCACCTCTGTCCCATTTTGTAAGAAATCTCTGTCATTTTTCATGACCTAAATGTTACCTGAGAAACTTTTCTTTTCTGCCTTAAGTGTGTTTTTATTTACAATGTCTTTCTCTGAAAACTAAAAGTGTTATGAAGAAAAAAAGTTTCAAAAGTTAAAGAAAATGACATTTATAAAACTTACTAAAGACTACATATTTTGTTTATGCAATTTTATTTAATCCTTTCTATGGTATTTTTAGGGAGATTTGTTACAAATGACTGAACTGAGAGGGCGTCATGCAAGTCACCCAGTAAGAGAGTTTTCAGAAATTAAAATTAAATTTCTATACTGCTTTCCTGAAACAGAAGAAGAGGTGGCACATAACGTTTGGCCTTCTGCTTTTGTGGTTCTCTCATTCTTATTAGAATTCATCTGAACTTCCTTATTCCATTTTTTTAATTTTTTATCTCCTATCTGTCAATCAAGTTGCTACCCTATATTTTAAGCCTCAGATCAATGCATTTTCTGTATGAAGTCTTTTCTGATTACTCATGACAAAATTACCAAAATATTATCACCCCTCTGAGTTTCTAAATGATTTGTTTCACTTGCCTAGTAATACTTATCAGAACCCAGATTGTGAATTCTAATCTCAAAAGCTAAAAACAAAAACAAACAACAACAACAACAAAACCCCCAACCTTATTCTATCTGACTTCTGTTAGTGTTTTCTGCACACTCTCAGCACACAGGTTTCCTTTCTTCCTGGAGCTAGAGAAGCTATTGCTCTAAAGTTGTGGCTTTGATCTCCTGACTTGGTTAAGACAAGCCCTGTCTAGACACAGCACATTGCAGACAGCCTCTGTGGGAATATCAGCTGATTCTAGGAGCAATCTTGGTTGCCATTTCTAACACTCAAGTGCAGGGCAAACTTCTTGGTTTCCTCTTATGTTAACTTATGCCCACATCTTTGTCCCACTCTCTAAAACTACAATATTCCCCTACTTGTACTAATCAGTAAACCACTGGATCTGCCCTTTTACTTGACCGAATATGTTTCTACATCTCAATGTGTATATACTTGAGAAATCCCCATTGCCATCTGTGAACTCCACATGCCTTCTTGCTAATCCATCTCTAGCTATTTGCATTGTTTCAGTGTCATATGAGTCAAGTATTGCATCAGGAGCAGTTCAAAGTTAGGAAATAAAAATTTGACTATTCTAGGCACATATGGTTTTAAGAGGGCTATAACTGAAATGACGATCACAGGGTCACAGCTACACCGAGGGCTGCTATGATACTGCTGCTGCACATGCTTGCTGCATTGACTGGACTCTGGTCATAGCACAAAAAAATTATGGTGGTATATTGTTCTGCAGCTTATATGGGAAAGCAGTCTTGTTTTTGTTTCCCTATTTTGCTAGGGAGAGAGTGTTTCAGAAATCCTACTTTGACATTTCAAATAAATGATGGAACAGAGATCCATGCTTGGTGATCTTCTAGTTGACCAAATATGTCCTTTAAAATTGGACATTCTATAAAGAAATGAGTTTACAGACCCAATAATACAATCGTGAGATGGTCCTTGTTTACCACCCTGGTAGTAAACCCTATCTGAGAAAAAAAGACAAAAGTGAAAGGCATAAGGTTCACTCTGTTCTTTAAGACACATATAATACCGAGAGCTCCCTTTACTTCTATTTTGAGTAAACCTAGATTTTCCTAGGAAGCCACAATCATGCTAAGTCAAATAAGGCAGTCCCCAAAAGTCAAAGGTCGAATATTTTCTCTGATATGCAGAAGCTTTTCCAAAATAAGGGGGCAAGGGAGAAAAAAAGAGAGAGAAAGGGAAAAAAGGGAGTGAGAATTTCGTCAAATAGAGGAAAGATATATCTGTAGAGAAGACAAAGGGGACTGACAGGGAGGAAGGAGGGACAGGAAGAGGTCAGATTGGTGGAATAACATCAGGAACTTTTCTATGTACATGCATGAAGATAGCTCAGTGAATCAAGGACATCCACAAGACAATAATTTTTTAAAAAACTATAAATAAATAGCAGAAGATCAGTAGAGTAAAGGGAGAGGGAAGGGGAAATGCTAGGGACTAAATTAGAGCAAATTATATTCCATGTTTTTGTGAGTATGTCAAAATGTATCCTAATATTTTATATATCTTAAAAAATCAACAAAAACAGAAAAAAAATTAAAAAGATTTTGTAGTGAAGAAAGGAAATCATGTAAATGGAACCATAGAGTACCTTGCCTTTCTCAGTTGACTTCTTTCCGACACATTTAATGTATTTGAGATAAATCCTTGAATCTGTTTCTTTTCATTGCTGAATATTAGCCTATTACCTGAATATTATAAATTTTTTATTCATTCAGTAATTGAAGAACATTTGGGCAATTTCTGGTTTCTTCTGATCATGAATAAAACTGCTATAAATATTTGCACTAGGTTTTGAGTAGATGCCTATTTTCACCCTTTTGGATAAGTTTCTAGGAAAAAAATAGCTTCATTAAAATATTTGGTGGCTTATGGCAGAACACATCTCTGTAAAATACTGCCACTTTTATTTTTTTTCAAATTTCTGTCAGCAATGTATGAAAATTTCAGTTGCCTTATGTCCTTGTTAGCACACACTTAATTTAAGCTAATGTGGTCTGTGTAGAGTTCAATCCTATTGTCATTTTAATTTTCATTGTCCTAAGGATTAATGTTGGTAAGCATATTTTTTCGTCTACTTATTTATGTATTTATTTTTATCTGTATACCCTCTTCTGTGAAGTTTCTGTTAATTTTTTTTAATTTTTTGCCCATTTTAAGTTGGACTCTATGCTTTTATTAAATTTTAAAGCTTCTCTATATTCTAGACACAATTTATTTATTAGAAATGCCATTTGTAAGTACTTTCTTCCAGTCTGGGTATTCTCTTCTTACTAAGGATACTTTAGATGCAACAGAACTTAAATTTTATATCATAGCTCAAATGTATTGTTTCTTTTTGTTTTGTGCTTTTTTGTATCTTATGTCTTTCCTCTAAAAGATTTGTAGTTTGAGATCTTATATTTAACTCTATGACCGAAACCTTGAGTTTTTTTAATCTGGTACAAGTTAGGATCTTTGCTTACGTATTAACTATATTTTTGTTGTTGTTTGTTTGTTTTTGTTGTTGTTCTTTTCCTGTTTGAGAATTCCAAGATTCTTCCATGGTTTCTTATCATTCATTTAATGTTGGAAAATACTTGTCTCCAAACTCTTTAAATCTTTCTTCCTTTTCCCCTCTATCTTTTGGGACTCCAGTTATGGATCTTTTGATACTGTTCACAATTCTTGGGCACTTCATTGTGCTGGTGATATTTGTTTGTCCGTTTGTTTTGTTTTTGCTTTTTTCCATTTTTTGTGCTTCAATTTGGATAATATTCAGTAGTCATTGTTCAAGATTCCTTAATACTTTACTCAGTTGTATTCAGTCTGCTGATAAGTCCACCCAAGAAATTCTCTCTCTCTCTCTCTTTCTCTCTCTCTCTCTCCATATATATACGTGTGTATATATACATATATATATATATATATAATACATGTATTTGTGTATGTGTATATGTACTTATATAATATAGTTAACCATTTTTCATATATTTAAGTTTATATTTATTTCTATGCATATATATTATATATAATTACTAGTATAGCTGATTTCAATGGTTTTCATCACTCCTATAAAATTTCCCTTCTCTTCATGCATGTCATCTACCTATTACACTTGATCCTTTAAATATTGTTGATAATAATTAAAATCCAAGTTGAATAGTTTTAACAATTGGGGCATCTCTGGCTCTAGTTCTGTGAACTCCGTCTCATGATGGTAGCAGGCAGAACCAATCATAACATATATTGCTATTTTCCTCATTCATTTTTAATGCTGTGTTGATGACACATGTTTGGGACAGTGATAAAACCTGAGCTATAATGTTTGTGCCTGGGAAATGTTGCTCCTTCTGTGTGATGGTTGATCCAGGGGAGGCATGAGCTTGGCTGGTTTGGGATGGGTGTTGTTGTTGCTATAGTTGTCATTGGTGCAAACAGTTTTTAAATTACTCCATCTTTGGGCACTTGGCCCTGTGTGTTCTGTGTGAGGCTTGGAAAATGAGAGGGTGTTGCTGAGGGTTCTGCTCCAGCCTCGGTGCTTGGCAGGCAGTGCCTGTCTCAGCCACAGCAGTGCTCTTTCTTCCTCCTCCTACTCTACTCCATTTGCTTTTTGACTGATGCGAGGCTCATGGAGAGGCAGGCGCTGCACAATTAGCTCCAGTGGTGAGCCTTTCTCAGTGCTGCTGCTTAAACCTGTTTTAGCTAATCTCAATGGTTTATCAGTCAAAACTCCAAGAAGTGGTGTAGGTGGGTTTCTTGATGTGTCTGCTTGGCTCTGCACCCCTGATAAATCAGCTTAACAACAGTGCTCAGGTTCTGGAATTAGACTCTGGTCTTTCCAACTGTAGCAGATTTCTTGTGCTTTTCTAACTTACCATTTCCAAGTAGGTGCTTTGATTTTCTCCCAGTAGTTGGTGCCTTTTTCTTCTAGCTCTATCAGTGATGGCAAAACTTTCCCTGGGATTATGGATGGCTGCGTATGATGCCCTTCCCTGTTCTCGACTTCTCCTTCTCCTTCTGCAGTTTTGTACCTTTGTTAGGCTCTGAAGGTCTTTGCTTCATAGGAGAGCAAAGTCTGGCAAAAGGAGCCTTTTCCATTTCTCCTGCACTGCCCCCAATCTCTCTTGTGAGGACCTGTAAAGTCCATGAAAAAGGCTATGTTTGAAACTCCCTCTTATTTTTGGGCTCCCAGAGATTCCACAAAGTCACAATGAATTGTCCTGGGCCTCTAAGACTATGGTAAAAAAAAAAAAGTATATATATATATATATATATATAATATATATACACACACACATACACACACAGATATATATATATATATTGTGTATATCTATCTATATATCATATATATCCTATATATATTATATATACGATATATCTATATCTATATTTATTTTCATTTTTTTCCCTTTTATGGTTTCTACCTCTTTTCCCAGGCACAATTTATGCACCCAGCTCTCCCAGGAATGTTTCAATACCTTTTGGAATTCAGTTCATTTGGTTGTTGCATATACTTAACTCTGATAGGCTCAATAAAGTTGTGATTTTGCAAATTCATTGTATCTAATTACTTAGTGTTTCTGATTATAAAAATAATAACAGTTTAACTCTTGTTTTCTTTCCATGTAATTTGATTTTTTTAAAGCTTTCAGGTTGCTTTATTAAAAAATTATTTATTTTTATTATTTACATCATTTATACAATAATATATCTCCTGGTGATTGGGCATAGGGTTCTTATTCTGTCTGTTCTGCTTATCCTTTATGTTCAATCCAATCTCTCCATTTAAACATGTTAATTTTTAACTGGTTTACTTGCTTGTTTGTTTTGTATTCACTTATTTTTGCTTCAGTGTAGATAAAATTCAGTGGTCAATGTTCATGTTAGTGGTCAATGTTCATATTCACCAATTCTTCACTCAGTAATATCCAGTTGGTTGATAAGCCCATCAAAGGAAATCTTTGTCTCTGTGAGAAATATATTACATATATGTGTATATATTACATATATATTACATATATGTGTACACACACACATATATATATACATTTAAAATATAAATTATATATATATATGTATATATATACACATTTATATATATTTATATATTTTAATTACCAGCATAACTGTTTTTATTTTTTTTTAAGTTTCGATCAGCCCTATGTAATTTCCCATCTCTTTGTGCCTGGTGCCTGTGTTTTGCACTAGATCCTTATAAGGTAGGCAAGAGTGTCTTTGTATTTTAAAATGATTCTTCTCCACTTTTATTGGTAATTATTTATGAAATACCTGTTAGCATTCTGGAATTCCTGAATTATCTTTTTAAAGAAAATCATATTCTTTAAATATGTTTTGATATTTTTTCTGTTTTATATTGCATTCTTTTGATTAATTTTTCAACAGTATACTTAAAATAATTCCTGGGATTCTTTTATTCTCCATTTTCTTTTGTTTTTAATGACATTTTTTTTATAATATTAGCATCTACATATTTGAAAAACTGAAACACACAACCATAAAAGGAATAGGCTGTGGCCTTTATATGCCAGGAGGCAGTGACATGTATATTGGTAACTGTTAAGTGAAAATAGCAAGTTTCAGAGTAGTGTATATATTTCATTCTATCAGAGTGAATAAAATTGATACATGTTTTCATATCTGCATAGAGCATCTCATGGAGTGCAGAAGGAGCAAGGAAGAGCTAGTGATTCTGCAAGGGAAAGCTGAGGGGTATAGAGGTCAGAAGGCTTACTTTGCACATCACACATATTTATTGTCTAAATATTTTACTGTGTGCAAATATTATATAGCCAAAAATAACTGAAGGCAATAGTACACAAAATATAATTCAGTGTTTGAATCTCTTAATGTATTTATGTGCCATTTCTGAAAATAAGTACTTCATTAAGTAACAGCAAGTGTGCAATACATGTCTTAAATCATGTCTTACAGAAATATCTCTATGGAGCACAGAATCCCTATATTATAGCCTGGAACTGCTGGCCCAGATATGTGGTTATCAACTCTGGATGCAGACTAACATAACCTGGAGAAATTTTTTTTTAATTCGAAGACAGATTCTGAAGTCATGTTTTCTGAGTGTGTTAGTTTTGGACATGCACCATATATTAATTTTCCAATTTATTCAACATTTTTATATCTCTTCCCATTTTAGCATGTATAAGTAGAGAAAAAAAATTAAAAAACAAATATTAACAAATAATTAATACAGCTGGGCGTGGTGTTGCCTGCCTGTAATCCCAGTACCTCAGGAGTCTGAGGCAAGAGGATTGCAAGTACAGGCTAGGCTCAGCAATTTATTTAGACCTTGTCTCAAAATAAAAAATAAAAAGAAGTAGTGTGTTACTGCCTTTCCAACCACAGTTTCTTCTTTGCCCATTTCCTCCTTAGCCACAATCTCTGGGTAATGACCGTTTTGATTTTTGAATTAGTTATGTCTTTTTTAAAAATAGTTTTATCAGCTAAGAATAAATTTTGTATCTCCAAAAATATGGTAAGTTTTATCTTCTATAGAACCTCAGAAAAGAGGCTCTGCCACATTCTTTTATGTTCTCTATTTTCAATCTAATTTGTATTTGATTCATCATTTTTAGAAGTGCCTAGAACTACCTTAAACTTTGTATTATGCGCTTGCATTCCACTGTATGAGGTTAGAATGACACATGTATTTTTTGATGAACATGTAAATCATTGGGGGACTATTATTGTAAACAATGTTCTCATAAACTTTATTACA
This sequence comes from Ictidomys tridecemlineatus, assembly GCF_052094955.1. NCBI lineage: Eukaryota > Metazoa > Chordata > Mammalia > Rodentia > Sciuridae > Ictidomys > Ictidomys tridecemlineatus. The sequence continues at coordinate 78,405,551 of NC_135485.1, read as the reverse complement.
GAGTGATTCTAGTGTTCCTGTGCAGAATTTTCACTAGAATGTATATGTGGGGGTGGATTTGTATTTGGTCAAACCATTTCTTCAAAGAGGCTGTTTCAGATACAATCCCGTGAGCTGTGATTGGTATACCTACCAGCTCTTGAGACTATGAGGTTATTTTTAAAACCCTCCACCAAGCTGGTGGATGTTTAGTGGTACAATAATGCCCATGGATGTGAAAAACTAGATACAACACAATTCCAGATTGCTTCCTGAGCCCTGACCTGCTTCTTTAGAGTGACCCTCAATTCGTTCCTTAGTCTCCCATTACTACCATGTTGTAGGATAATTTCTTCATAATTGGTGCATTTTTAAAAACATATATTTTTGTTACTATAGTTGACTTTTTTATATACTTATAAACATTTGGATTTGTATTTTGTAAAATGTATATTTATGTTTTGTCCATGTTTCTATTAAGGTATCTGTGTTTTGCCTTCAGATTATTAGGAGTCCTTTACATATTATCAATATACATCTTATTTTATTGTATTATTTTGTATATGTTCTCCAAATTGGGGACTTGCTTTTTCACTCACTTACCTATCTTTTGAGAAATTTATTATCTTAATTTTCACTATATGAATGCACTAATGTTTTCATTGTGGTTTTCTTTTTTTGTATCTTAAACAATCCTTCCCTATCTCAAGATCATGAAAGTTGACTCCTTTGTTGTCTTCCAGGGTCTGACATATTTCCTACAGTTTTTGTATACACAGATGACCCACCTTTGATAAATCTTTCTCAACTCTCAAAAGACATCCATTTCATCCCAGCTCTTGCCAATCTGTTTGAAGATTCTTCCACCACACAACTTTTCAAGGGTGAAGTTTTTGTCCTTACCTGAAGTCTACTGTCCCCAGAGATGGAGCAGCTCTACCCTGAGAGTTCTTACAGCCCAGGTTAAATTGAAGAGACTCTTGTGAAGGGTTTCCCCGCATAGGCAGGAACTCAGCATTGTCTCATGCTGTCCTCTTTGGTGAGGCCTCTAAAAGACAAGCCTAGTTTTCTGGGTGAGTTCTCTCCTAAGAGCAGAATTGTTTTGTTGCATGGGTGTTTCCAGATGTCTTTTATGTATCATTTTCTCTTCTATCCTTGTCTGTAGATTCTTATTATCTTGTCATCCTTGTGATGAATTTAAGAAAATAATTATACTTTAACTGCATATTTTATTGTGTTGAGTAGAAAATTTGTTCTAAGTATGATGGTTCCTCTCATGTGTCAACTCAGAGAGGTGCCTTTTTCATGTCTGAACACTAATCTAGGTGTGGCTGTGAAGGAAGGTATTTTGTAGATGTGGTTAGAAATCACATTCTTCCTCTTTTTGATATAGACACATAATTCAGGCTCTCCTCAAATGTTTGGTGACCCTTGTACAGCCACAGTCTCTGCATGGTGCAAGGCTGCTGCATAACAGGCTTTAGGTGAGATGTGTGTCTGTGAATGGAGATCTCAATGCTGGGGTTAAGAGGCCATTATTCAGGGTTTCTACCATCACTTCAGACTGCACTAAAGTACATGAGGACCCTGTTGTCACTTTCTAGAAGAAAGTCCAGAAATTATTTTATTTGCAATTATTATTCCCACTGTATACAGACACTAAATATCTGATGTCTGGCTTTCTCCTCCTTCTATCCTTGTGATCAAACCTCTCCAAGTTTATGCAAAGAAGTTAGCTCATCATTTGTTTCCGTTTGACAGAAGTAGCAACTTCTTTATTTTTTCTACTGATTTATTTTTTTTCTACTTGTTATTTCATACATTTGCTGGAATTTCTTTTTCTCCTCTCTTTTATATACATATATTTAAAATTACTTTTCCTATATAAAAATGAAGATTTAAAGGGAGAAAGTTATGCTATATTTTCCTAATTTTTAAAAAACCTACAAATAAAATAGTATTTATCATGCAGAATGGGATTTTTAAAAAATATATGTACATTTTAGAATGATTCATTCTAGGTAATTAGCATATGCATTTCTTTGTTAAACCTAGCATTTTCTTGTAAGAGCATTGAAAATCTTAGTGATTTTCAGAATAAAATACAATGTTATTAATTATATTCACCATGTGATACAATACATCACTTGAAGTTATTTCTCCTGCACAACTAAAATTTTGTATTTTTTGGTTAATGTCTTAACACCTCATCTTACCAAACCTTGTGTCTTCCAGACTCATTGGTGTTGTCAAAACTAATACTTTTTTTTAAAGGCTGAGAAGTATTCCACTTAGTGAATATATTGCATTTTCTTTATTTACTCATCCATTGATGAATACTTAGGTTATTTTCAATTTTTGATTATTGTAAATAATATTACAGTGAACAGTGGAATATGGATGTGTCTTAAATATGCTGATTTTATTTCTTTTTGATATAAACCCAGTAATAGAACCATATGGAAATTCCATTTTTAGGATTTTTCAGAAGCTCCTTGCTATTTTTCATATGAGTATATCAAATTTTATTCTTGCCATTAGTGTTCAAAATGTCCCTTTTTCTCCACATCTTCACCATTACTTGTTTCACTGTTTGGTATTAACTATCAGAGACATGAAAATACACTCAAGATCATTAGGGACATGCAAATTAAAACCACAATGAGTTCATGCTTTATAGAATAGAAGTTATGAAAATGAGCAGTCTTGCATTGTTCCTCATCAAAGAGGGAAAGTTTTAAATTTTTTTTGGCATTGAGGACGATGGCTAACTGAGGATTTGTAATGTGTGGTCATTATTATGTCAAGAAATATTTCTTCTATTACTTATTTGTTGAGAGTTTTTATCATGAAAGAATTTTGAATATTGTCAAATGATTTCCTGCATCTATTGAGATGAATATAAGTTTTTTAACTTGCACTACATTACTGTGTTATATAATGTTTATAAATTTGTATATGTCAAGTTTTCTTACATCTTTCAGATAAATTACACTTGATCATAGTGAATCATTTTTTCATTCCCTAAAAATTCAATTTACTTCTTTTTTTGAGGATTACTTATATCTGGGATATTAGTTTACATTTTTCTTATCCTGTTTATGTCCTTTTTCAGCTATGTTATAAGGGGAATGATATTCTCATAGGAGTCTGGATTTTTCTTTCTCCAATTTTTGGAAGAGTAAGAAGGATGTGTTAATTCTTCTTTTAATATTTTGTAGATTTGGGCAGAATTTTTCAAGTATTTGGCTTTTCTTTAGTGGGAGGACTTTTTGTTACTATTGAGGCTCCTTACTTGTTATTGTTCAGTTCAGATTTTGTATTTAGAGTTCATTTTGATTGTTGTGATGTCTGGGAATTTATCCCTTTCTTCTAGGCTATCTGATTTGTTGGTGTAAAATTCTTTATAGTAAGTCACTCATTATCCTTTGTATTTCTGTGCTATTTGATATAATATCCCCTCTATCATTTTTCATTTTATTCATTTTAACATTTTAGTTTTTTCCTTCATTATGCTAGCTAAAGATTTTTTTTCTACCCAGTTACTTTTTCAAAATCAATCTTTGCTTTGTTGAGCTTTTCAATTTCTTTTTAATCTTTTTTTCATTTATTTCTGCTCTTCTTATCCTATCATGTCCTTCCTTTGATGAATTCAGGGCTTAAGTTTATTTTTATCCGGTAATTAATGTGTCTGTATGGGCCATCCAAGGGTTGGGATGGGTCTGACTCTGAGTCCACTTGGTTAACTCTGGAGCCTGTGACAACAGGGTCTGGCCTGGTTTTAGGGCTGTTAGTATCAGCATGTCACTGAGCAGGAGGAGAGCCCGAGTTTGTGGGTATGGACTAAGGAAGGCATTGAATTCAGGGGCACTGGATCTGTCCCAGGGCTGGTTTTGATGGCTGGGTTTAACCCATAACCTGGGTCCATTGGAGATGGCCTGGCAGTGGAGCTAGACTGGAGACTGAGTCTGCAGGTCAGGCCTGGAAGTTAAGGACACAGCTTGCATCTATGACTGGATTGGACTCTGTGGTTTACTAAGGGTTTACTTGGCACTGGGTTGTACAGGTGCAGGCCCTGCTTTGGGGTCAGAAGTAAACTCCTCTGCATATTCACTTTTCTTCTCCATCTGGAGGATATGTTTCTCTCTCCATGCCATGCTCTCTGGGATTTGGAGAGAGGCAGATAGGTAATATAAAACTGTTTTTTTCCTGTCTTCTTTATTGTGTTTTTCTTAACAGTTTGTTGTAGCCCAGTGCTATAGTTTACTTAGCTCTTAAGAAGGTATTTTTGTGTATGGATTGGCCTAGAAAAAAGTCCCATTCCACCATCTTGCTGATGTCAGTCTTCTTAATTTATTATGCTTCTGAGTAATCAGTATCTTAATATGAAAACCAATTGGATATATTAAAATTTTGGTAAATAAGAATAGTTGCTTATTTTTAACAGGACCCAACATTAATGACTATGTTCCTGGATAACTGCTTTTGGCCTATGCTTTCAATTTCTATGTATTTCTGATTTTATACTCTGTTGTTAAAAGCCATGAGCTGTTAAAAATCAATTGTATATGTTGCTATTTTCTTGACTCTCCAGTTTCTGCTTTTTTAAATACAAGATGAAACTTAATTATCTTTGATGAAGCTAATGTAGGCAGAAAAGAGGAAGAGAGTTGGTAAAGCTCCTACTATAGACTTGATTAAACCAAAACCTAGAGGTCATTATTAATTTTGATTGGACTACTGAAACAAGATATGCTGGAAGCATAGATTGTGTTGAAATATGTACACTCATAAGAGAAAGATAAGCCAAAACTATGCCGCATGGAGGAACAGCTACATCAAATGGGCAGCTTAAAGTTGCACGGGGACTTCTGAACTGATTTACAAAATCAGAATCTCTTAATTCAGCCTTCTATAATTTCATAGTCAGCACCATTAGGTTCCAATTTATTAGAAATTTATTAGTTGCTCAAAACATTACATTGATCTTGACATATCATATATCATACATTTGATTCAAATGAGGTATAAATTCTTATTATTCCCATGTGTACAGATTGCAGGATCACTTTGGTTATACAGCCACTTTTATAAATACTGCCATACTAGTGTCTGTTGTATTCTTCTGCCCTTTCTATATGGAAAATATTTTTAAATCTAATGATCAATAAACAATGGTATACCTCAGGGGGATAAAAACAATGAGGAGGATTTGTGGAAGATATAAGCAATAGAATTGTTTGAATGTATCAGAATCCATTTAAATAGATAAAGAAAACTAGATTGCAATCACAAAACATCACAAAATTTACAGATATTTGCAATGAAAATAATTAAAAAGCAATCTCTATGATATGTCCTATAGCAAAAAATCTTCAGCTTGTTTGAGACCAGCAGGGAATACTTTTTTGTTTGTTTATTGCAGAAAACAGGTAGAGAAAAGAAATGAGAAATATGAAAAAACTATCAACACAGGAAAATTCATACTATTAAATAGTTATTTACTGAAAAGCAGCATCTACAACTGCTTGGGGTTTTTCTCCCAGCTAAATGGCTAAAGAGTATGAAAAATTCGAGAGAATCTTTGCATGGGTTGGAACAGGGTGGCTGTAAGGTTTCACAAGCTCATCAGCTGGGCTGGACCCCAGAGCAAGACTTTACGTGAGAAAACACCTGGGAATGGCTAAAAAATTAAGTAGCAAGAAGATAATGGAAGCAAGGATGAGAAAGGAAGGTGACATTTAATATCATGAACCTTACCACTAAAGGGGTGAAACAGAAACAGAGAGACTCAGAAAACAAACTGTTACATGTCCCTACTTAAAACTAACAGAAATCACTCCCCAAAGACCATAGAAGTGGAGGTTATGCTCAATTAGAAAGGCTATGATCCTTCTAGAAGTTCAGGAAAACAATTATTATATGTACACAAGAAAAAGCCACAAAATTTTAACTAAACCCCTTACTAAGTAATAATAGAGATCTACAAAATGGAAATCAGAATAAAATCTTTAGATACTAAAAGCAAAAGAAATGAAATAAAACTATAAAACTATAACCTATTATTTCAGGATAAGTTAAATGAAGAATTTTTCTGTAAAGACTTTTACAAACTTAGAGTGATTTGAATTTTCCTCTAACTATGCTCCTCATCTTCTTCCTCTGATCCTATCTCAGGAAGTGATTAAGTGTCAAGGAGCCTGAACTAGATACCAGGAAGCATTGCACTATCCTGTTTAACAACCCCATACTCTAATCAGTCACTGAATCCTGGAAATACTTTCAATAGATTGATTCAACCTATTTTCTTCTCTGCTCTTCCTGTTAGCTCTAGAATTCACCCACGCTTAGGTATATTGCTGAATTCTGCTTCTCATTCCTGCTCCTCATTTATTAGTCATTTCAAGTACATGTTGCAAATTGATCACAAGGAAGAAAGACATAGAGTGCAACATTAGAAAACTAATGTTTAAAAGTCATGACTTTAGTGCCCTTCCATTTTCCTTCTATAGATTGCCTTTCCTTTTATCTTCACCATTCCTTCATATGAGATTCATAGAATCCACTATATGGATCATCATCTCCACATGACTGTCCCTTTCCCTATGTGGTTTACTCTGTGTAGACTGCTCTGCCCTCTGAAAAATTTTAAGCTATAGTTCAAGACTCAATAGAGGATAGGAAAGGTATCAGAATACAACAGTTACTAATAGAGCATTATGTAAAATTGTGGATGTGTAACCGACGTGATTCTGCAATCTGCATTTGGGGTAAAAATTGGGAGTTCATAATACACTTGAATCTAATGTATCAAATATGATATGTCAAGAGCTTTGTAATGTTGTGAACAACCAATAAAAAAAAGACTCAATAGAAATATCAACTCTCCTAGGAAGATATTCTTAACCTGATAAGTAGAGTTTGTCATTCTTATCTGTAATATTTTATTGATACTATTTATATTTATCTGAAAAAAAGTTATCTTCAGCTAGATTAAAGGTCAGCAAATTTCTTCAAATTTCAGATAATAAATATTATTTTGGACCTTGATAATAAATATTTTAGTCAACATTGCAATGACTCAACTTTGTTTCTGTAGAGCTAATACAGCCATAAACAATGTGAAATTGGAAAGGCATGGCTATATGTAGATAAGATTTTTTTCCATACACATAATTGAACTCGGGGGCACTCAACCACTGAGTCACATCACCAGCCCTATTTTCTATTTTAGAGACAGGATGTCCCTGAGTTGCTTAGCGCCTGGCCATTGCTGAGGCTGGCTTTGAACTTAAAATCCTCTTGCCGCAGCCTCCTGAGCCACTAGGATTACAGGCATGAGCCATCATACTCAGCTGATAAGATATTTTTCACAAAATCAGGAGGTCAGCTGGTTTTGCTCTCTGGATCAGTTTTCTCACATTTGCTTGATGAAGATAAGATTGACCTTTGAATTTGCTATCATATAACAGATGAAGAAATAATATATATTTTTTTTAAAGAGAGAGTGAGAGAGGAGAGAGAGAGAGAGAGAGAGAGAGAGAGAGAGAGAGAGAATTTTTAATGTTTATTTCTTAGTTCTCAGCGGACACAACATCCCTGTTGGTATGTGGTGCTGAGGATCGAACCCGGGCCGCACGCATGCCAGGCAAGCGCGCTACCACTTGAGCCATATCCCCAGCCCCGAAATAATATATTTTATATTTTAATACTTATACAATTCCAAACTCCTAAGTACACACTAGGTTTCCATGAGAAAAGCTTTTCTTAATTTGTTGTTTCTCATCAACTGGTTTTTATACATATGTAAACTGAAAAACAATGCATTGAATGAGTTAGCTATATAATTGGTAATGAAAATTAGACATCATGCATTTTGTTTTATTATTTTTCAAAAAATGGCTGTGAAAGGAATTAGTCAAGGAATGAACTTCACAATATAAACAGGCCTCCCTGTGAATATCATCACCAAGCACCAGTGGATGCTGTGTGGTGTTTTCTTCAGGTCCACCGTATCTAGTGCACCTTGCAGAACTGAGAAGTTCTTCATCCTTGACTGCTACAGTTTGTTAAACAACACTGTAAAAATGAAAATTTACACAAAATATGCACTTATTTTGGTGTAGACCACTTGCTTTATAGTAGAATGATTTTGCTGTAGATATTCTTGCTTTTCTTGATGGTATCTGCACTGGTGACTTTATGATCATAGTAAGTTATTCTTGGGTCTTGTGTCAACAATAATCTTTCTAGCCTTCAGCTAGTTATAATTCTCTGTCTTTGACCTAAAATCTAGGGCAAGAGAGATAGAGTTACCATTAAAGTATGTCATAAAAACCTACTAAAACAGATTGCTTTATTTTAAAGTTCAAAAATCTTAAATTCTAATGTTCATCCAGTTTAAGTACAATAGCACAGCAGATACCTAGAGCCTGAATTCTGTATTGCTGTAGATTTTCCAAGCCCTTTGGAAATGATCTAATAAAGGTTAAACTAATAAGGAATAGACTTAAAGGTTGCTATTAAATTGAAATGAGGAATTACTAGCATTTACTGTATTTCAATAACTGTAAGGCGCCACTGGTATTTTCTCTTCTAAATGTAAATTACTTTTACTCCCAAGGTTTTCAGGGGGGACATTAAAGTTAAGATGAAGTAGCCTTAATAATCATAAAAATTCCAAGTGTGTTTGTGTATGTGTGTGCACATGCATATTTTTAGCATATTTATAACAATTTATTTGAAAAAAGATGTTTGTCACCCTTGAAATAGGATTGATAAGCTTTGGTGCATTGGTTCTTATTGCTAGTGTAACAAATGACAACATACTTTGCAATTTAACAACACAAATACATCATCTATATTTCCTGTGGTTAGAAATCAGATTATGGTTTCCATGGAGCTAAAATGAAGAGTTCCTTTCTGGAAGTTGTCAGGGTGATTGGTTGCTTTGTTCATTCATGTTGTTACCAAACTTCATTCTTCAGAGCTACAAGACAAAGGACCCTATTTTCTTGCTGGCTGTCAACAGAGAAACATTCCCAGTATCTGAAAGTTTCCCTGTTCCTTGGCTCCTGGTCCCCTTCCTTCAATTCAAAGCCAGGAGGGTGGGGGTGGTGTCTGTCTTAAAGTGCATTGCTCTCTTCCACTCTGCCTTCTTTTTGTGCTTTTAAGAATGCTTCTGTTATGTCAGAGCTGTATGGTTAATCTCTCTGAACAAACTTGACTCTACCTGCAACCTTCGGTCTCTTTTGATATAGAGCATCGTATTTCCAGGTTCCAGGATGAAAATGTAGACACCTTGGGGAACCATTATTCAACTTATCACATGTGAAAATTCCTAGTATCCACAGCAGTAATGGTCAGTACATACTAACCACAAAATGTGGATTCAAATGACAATTGTAATAATAAAAGCCATATTTTATACTTTTGGTTTTCAGTTCTCACAATTATTTGACAAGTAACTGAAAAGGAAGCAAGTTATCTAAAGATATTTGAGATGGAAACTGCCTATGTGAGTCGTAGTCAAGCAAAGTGTAATGTAACAATCTATTCACTTCACTGTTTAAGAAATTTAAAAATTTTTAAATTAAAACAGTGATAATTTCTCAAACAGTGAAACCTGCTAAAGGTGAAGAAAGTTTCAGTTATCTTTTCTGTAGTGCACAATAATAGTTCTAGTTGTGGTACAAATGTGGATCTATGAGAGAATTTCTTAAATTAGAATGGAAGATTTTGCTATTCCCATCTAAGAAAATCCCAGAAATATGTAGTACTGAGAAATAAATTCCCCCAAAGTGCTGGTGCCCTGTACTGTCTTACTTTGTATCAGAAAACACAGGTTGGATTGCAATTCTATCTTTGGCTAGCTCAGGTTGTCATCCCTAACATGAATATATAGAATTTTTTATTATACCTCTTTGAATAATCTTAAAGATACTTATGTAGAGTTTTGTTCACTTTGTTTCATGCCCTAAGAAAAAAACTTCTGCTTTCTCAGTACTTCAAGTTTTCTTTTGAAACATGGGTCAAGAATTTGATAAATAAATGAGCTAATTGGGACTTTTTCCTTCATTAACTTGAATGCTGACCAGACTCTATTCTTTAAAACGAGGGTATCAAATTTAAGAAAGACTAATGCATTTGAGTATGCACAAGGGAAATCAACAATATGAGTCAGTGTGACATTAAAATCTTTTAAATGTTTGATGAAAGATACTTTGTCCAGAAAATAATATTGATACCTAAAGATTATCTTTAGATTTTTATTGGCTTTTGTTAATTACAAAATTATTTTGTTATGTATTAATGGCATGTTGATAATGTACATTCTTAAAATTATAGAAGATAGCTCTTCAACAAACTGAAAATGTATTTCTTGGCATTTGGTAATGTGCTTAGCAAAGCCATCCACATGCTACAAGCATTTATGGAGTAACTACTCTGTACTAGGACATTGTAGGCACATGGGAACTGGAAGTGCACCACAAACAAAACCAAAATTAGCACAAAAATACATTCCAAAGCAAAAGAGCCATATGCTAAAATATTATGGCCATGTATGTATAATGCGTTTATACATCCTATACATATCAAAGCCTGCTAACTGTTTCTCAGTGGTTTCTCCATTCTTCTATCATATAATAACAGAGAACTCCCTTCAGTTTTGACTGGAAACATATCTTTCAGTCATAATTTATAAGTGGTGACTCTATGGGGCCATGTGAGTATGTTCTCATTGATGAATTATAGGTGAAATATCTACAGCTCTTTCCCCACTGCATAATAGAAATATCTTGAAGTGTTATGCTCCTGGCAATGAAAACTAAGCAACTGAAGAAAACATTCTCATTATGAGCAAGAGAAGAACTGGAGGGAGTGCAAGGGCAGGGACAGTATTTCAAGGCATTGGAGGAGCATCAAGACAAGATCCTGGGTAAGAAGGACTCCAGAGAGATGAGTCTCATTTGATTCTGGTTTTCGCCTATCTGTATTTTGCTATTTAAACTCACAGGCTGTGTGGGAGACACTGATGAGAGCACAGGAGAGGATGAGACACTCAATAGAGCTCTTACCAGTAGGCTTTTTTTTCCCTTAATTTTTTATTCAATGTTGATCCTGAAGGTAAACAGTAGAGATGAAGGTAAAGAGTATTTATAGCAGATGTGGGCCTATCTCTTCTTCTGTCAGGCCTTTAGCCAGGAATTGAGCTAGATTTGGGAGTTATTTTTGCTTTTCTGCTTTCAGCAAACCACAGACTTCAAAATTCTTTGCAGTTGCTGTGAAGCTATAAAGCAATTGCAGAACCAATTCAGAGATGGCCCAGATAGTGTGAAACCATCAGATGGAATCCTTAAAATCATTATGATTTAAACACAAAAAGATCAGGTTTAAATGAGATTGACAGTATGTAAGATATACCAAATAAATATTTGATGATAAGCTTTAGCAAAGAAATAGACGAGTGTTCTACATTTTTGAGGAAATATATTGCTAAACAAACTATCAAGCCTGACTAAAACAACATTTAACTATTTTATATTTAAAAACAAATATTGGGGGCCCAAATTTGCAATAGAAAGAAATGGATTGTGGAAAACTCAGCAGGACCCATCTAAAAGGGTGTGCTGATGGATTGGATATGAAATGTGAAAGAGAAGTTAAAAGGTTTCCAATTCATCGTGACTAATTGGAAGTGTGGAATTGCACAGGCTATGGAAGCCTGTTAAAGATTGTGAGGAGTGGGGTAGAAATAGTTCTGTTTCAGACATGTTAAGATGTTTATTACATGTCCAAATGGAGTTGTCAAATACAAAGTTTGATGTATGAATCCAGAACTTGAGAGAGGTGCAATAAAATTGAGAGCAAAAAAATAGATAATGGGGCTGAGGTTGTAGCTCAGTGGTAGAGCACTTGCCCAGCATGTGTGAGGCACTGGGTTCCTTCCTCAGCACCACATAAAAATAAATAAATAAATAAAGGTATTCTTCCATATAAAACTAAAAAAAAAAATAGAGCTCTTACCAACTCACAGGAAGAGGAACAGAGGAGTTGGGATTTACAGTTTGATAAGAAGAGCCTTGCTTTTAGTTGGGATCCTAAAGGGAACATTGTGGAGTCCACTAAAACCAAATATACACCTTAAGACTTAAACCCCAGTTTCTAATCACCTGAATCACTAAATTGATTTTTAATACATTCCTAGAAACATCACCAGCAAGATCCATGCTGTGTGTTCTTTGGAACATGCTAACATCATCTAGAACTTCAAAGGAGCTTGATTTTTTTTTCTTCTTCTTTTTATTGTTTTCCTTAATGGGAATCACTGACTAAAATTTAAGCAGGTTTCAATGTTACCTAAAAATAAAATTTAAATTATAATTTTTAAAATTAAAATGTGTTAGAGATTCAGAAGAAAGAGTTGTTTAAATAGACATCCAGTGGACCATAGATTGCATTTATCAGTACTAGTTCAAAATAACTGAGCTGGGTTGTGGCTGAGCAGTAAAGTGCTTGCCTAGCACATGTGAGGCCTGGGATTTGATCCTCAGCACCATGTAAAAATACATAAATTACATAAAGGTATTGTGTCCAACTACAACTAAAAAATAAAATATTAAAAAAATAACTAAGGGCTTACACAGCATGGTGAAGTCTTTCCTTAAAGAAATGCAAAATATCAAATGTTATTTCTATGATGGAAAAAAATGAAACTCATAGCTCAGTGATAGTTTTAATAGTAGATTAGGCAAAACTGAAAAGAGAATAGATAAAGTAGAAAAAGGATTGGAAGAAAATACCCAGATGACAATGAAGATATGAGTTTCAGGGATGAATGTCACAAAAGAAAAGTACAATTTTCATCCAGTCAGTTACAGATACACTGTGGGTATGACTTATAACGGTTGAAGCTGGCCTTTCCAACCAGCCTTATAGAGGCTTACCTGTCAAGTAAAAAATGTATGTAAGTAAGGTGGTTTAATACGCACTGTGAAGTGATTACCACCACCAAGTTAATTAACATTTCTATCACCTCCCTTTCATTTTTATGTATGGTGACAGCACTTAATATACTATCTTTTAGCAAATTTCAAGTCTAAAATAAAATGTTATCAACGATAGTCACTATGCTGTGCTTTAGATAACTGAGAACATATTCAACACATAAATGAAAGTTTGAATCTTTGAGCTAAATGTCTTCACAGTTCCACTCCAAAGTTCTCCTGAGCCCTGGTATCTACCTGCCTACTCTGCTTCTGTGTGACGTTTTTATATCTGCATACAGGTAAAATCATGATTGTAAAAATAACTGATTTTTGCCTGGTTTCTTCACTGAGTATAATGGTTCATCCATGTTGTTGCAAATAGCAGGACTTCTTTCTTTTTCATGCCTAAATAACATTCCATGACATCTTCATTCATCCATCCAGGGGCCCTTTTGACCATATCTTGATTTTTGTGAATCATGCCTCAATGAATAAGAAGTGTATAAATCTCTTTGAAATATGTATTTCATTTATTTGGATATATTCCCTTGCTGAATCACATTATAATTCTAATTTTGACTTTTTAAAGAATAAGCTCTTTTCCATAATTAATATATCATTTACACTCCTACCTCGAGTGCACAAGGATTCTTTTTTTCTCCACATCTTTGCCATAATGTCTTTTGTCTGTTAGCTAATAGTTGTTTAACAGGGAAAAGGTAATATCTCATTGTGGTTTTGCATTGAATTTCCCTGATTACTAGAAATGGTGAATATATATGTATAGGGGGCTATATATGCTTTGGGGGGTGGGGTTGGGTACTCCTGTGCTTGCCTATTTTTAAATTGGGTTATCATTTTTGAATATTGAGTTGTATGGATTCTTTATATATGCTGGATATGAATATCTTATCAGATACAGTTTTCAATAATTTTCTTCAACTCCCAGAGTTGCATATTCATTTTATAGTTGAATTGGCTGTTCAGAAACTTTTTATAGATTCACTCCCACTTGTTTATTTTTGCTTTTATTTCCTGTGCTTTTGGTATTCTATTCATAAAATTTCTGCTTAGCCCACGTTTGAGGAGCTTTTCCCCCTATGATCTCTTATAGGAGGTTTAGTGATTAAGGTTGCAAATTTAAGACTTTCATTGATTTTGAGTTGAATTTTATTCCTGTGTACATGATATTCATTTTTCCTCACACCATCATTTAAAAAGACCATCCTTTACCCACTGAGTGTTTTGTCACACTTGTTAAATACCACATGGCCCCCTGTGTGGCTCATCTGTTCTGTTTCACTGGTAGGTGTCTGTTCCTATGCAGGCTGTCTTTTATTTGTGCTTCTTCAGCATCCCTGATCAATATTTTGTAACTTTCTGTGTACCAGTCTACCGCTTCCTCAGTTAAATTTATTCCTGAGAATATTATTTCTATTATTTTGAAGCTATTTTAAATGAGATTAATTTATTAATTTTTTTTGATAGTATGTTGTTTGAGCATAGAAATGCTACTGATTTTTCTGTGTTGGTTTTGTGTGCTGCAACTGTATTGAATTCATTTATCAGTTCAAACAGTTTAATTGTAGGTAGGTAGATAGATGGATCAATTGATCCAGGTGATCTGCAACAGAGTGTTTTTGCCCCCTTTCCAACTATGATTCTGTTTCTTTCTTTCCCTGGTCTCATTGCTGAGGACAGAGCATTCAGTAGTATTTTGAGGTGGTAGAGAGGGCACTCTTGTTTTGTGCCTGATTAACAAAGGGAATGATTTCAACTTTGTACTGAGGAGCTTGTTTTTAGGCATGAACTTCTCATATCTGGACTTGGTTTGTATAACTCATTTTTCCATACCTAATGTTTTTAGATTTTTATTTTCAAATCATGAAAGGATATTGAATTTTGTCAAATGATTTTTCTTTTTGTAATTATTCAGATGATTAAATGGAATTTTGTCTTTCATTTTCTCAATGTGCTAAATCACATTCATAGAATCTTTCTTGACGTGTAAATTGTCTTTAATTTGTCATCTTTATGTTTCTAATGTCTACATTTATAAGTTTTCTTATTAACACTAATTTGGGACTTCCCATAGTTGTCATGTTTCCATTTTTATTCATTTTACAGTGTTTTTTATTTCCCAGACCTATGGTTTACTCAGAAATTTGTTTTCACATTTTTGTGAATTTTCAAATTTTATTACTATTTTTAATTTCTAGTTTTATTCCATTGTTTTAAAAATATATTTCATATAATTTTAATCTTTGTGAATTTTTTAAGGCTCTCTGTGGCCCAGACAATGATCTATCCTGTAGAACATTCTGTGTGACCATTTGAAAGTGTGTATACTATTACTATTGGATGGAATTTCTTCATATGTCTGTTAGGTCCATTTAGTCTATATTGTAATTGAAATTGTTTTTTCCCTATTGATTTTCTGTCTGGGTGATTTATTCATTAGTAAGGTATGGGGTTAACCTACAATTTTAATATTATCATCAATTTCTTCAGTTTTTCCCAATTTTACTTTATGTATTTTGATGCACCAAAATCATGATAATTATTTTGAATGATGTTTCAGACAATTTTTAGATCTTTATGTTTGAGTAGGTAACCAGAGTATTTTTAGCTTCCTAATATAACTGAAAACTGAGACACGTTCTTCTCTCAGGTAGAATAAGACTCTAGTAGTCTTTTTTTCAAGTAGAGTAAGAGTTTGTCCTGCAGAATGCCCTGGGCTATTGCCAAAGGCCTACTTTTGCATCCCACCTGTCCCAGCCACAAGGAGTGTTTGTCATCTCTTCACCTTAACAACCTGTAGGTAAAGCCCAGGGGAATTTCAGGGACCCTATGAGAATAGTGCCCAGGGTTTTCTCCCTGTCATGATAGTCCACATTCAATCTTCACCAGTTCATCAAAAGCATACTGAGTAAGGTGTTCCTCCAAGGTTTTGACCTCTGTCCCTTATGCCCCAGATAGACAGATTTTGCAATGACTCTAAATTTATTTGTTCTTCCTGATGTCACTGAAAGTTTGTCTTTTGACCACAGTTTTCTGATTTAACCAAGAAAAGTTGTTAATTTTCAATATCTTCAGCTTTTCCTTGTTTAAGAAAGGTAGTATTGAATCAGAAATACTTACCACTGGATTTTTAGAGATTCAGTTTTACCTTTGTTCCACACACATATATTTTTTTGGTTGAAACCCTTTATATATATATGGTACAGACAATATATAAAGTTTAAAAGAAAAGATGTGATGTAAGAGGTCTTTCACTTATTTAATACTTGTTATTAATTATTATAATTATTAATCATTTTCTTTTCTGGATGTGTTTAGCAAGTACATATCTATAATTTTTCCAATTTTTAACCTGAAATGATATTTTGTCCTTGATCTTGTTCTTAAGTAATTTTGTTGGTAAGTCCAAACCAAATTATTCAAAAAGTTTGTATTTAATTTAATATTATTTTATTATTTGATTATTCTTCCTTTTGTAGATAATGCTTTATTTGTATGCATTTAGGTTGTTTCCAAACATTTGCAAAACACAAGTTATTCATTGAATGATATTTACAGCAAGAACTAGATTGATTTGACAAGAAATTACATTATAGTACAAATTATAAGTAACTATCAGTCCATACTGATAGGAATAATTTTGGAGTAGTTTTTACATAGCATATTCCTAAATAATTTTCCCTCGTCTACACCTAATATGTTAATTATATATATGTAAATATATACATTATTTTATGTGTTAATATGGTATATTACTAAATAATTTATTTTATAAAGGGAATTTTAGATACTTTGTTGAGTTTTCTATGTATATAATTACATTATTCACCAGTAAACGGTACATTTTCTTTTATCTTCCACATTTTTATAAATTATTTCTGTTAGTACCATGATTTTTAAAATAATGTTGGATTTTAGCTATACTAAGAATATCGTTATATAACAGAGCTTGTGCACATGTTTAATTTTCATCCTTGTTAAAATTTTATTCTTTTTATATTGGATATGATACTGGTATTTGTCACTTAACATATCAGGAAAGATATCATCCAGTCCTGTTTTAGTGGTTTATTCTGATTGTTGAATTTGGTGAAATGTATTATTAACATGCAAGCATAGGTTTACATGAATTGTTATGTTTATAAAAATTGACAAATTTAAATATTAAACGATTTTCAGACTTTAAACCTTACTCTCTTTCTGGAGTAAGCCTTATTTAATAATTGACTATTCTTTAAAAATACCCCTGGATTGTGTTTGATAATGTTTTACTAGATATGTTTATTTTCATATTCATGTGAGATATTTATCTGCTTTTATTTGTGTATAATGTTTTCCTGGATGTTTTTGGATTGTGGTGTTTATGCCATGTAAAATAAAAGTTATATTTATTTGTTTTTAAGTGTCTAAATAGAATTTTCCAAGAACATGTTATTATGAAAGACTTGTATTTGTGGAAAAGTTGAAAAAAATGCAGTGTGAATCAGTTAACACCTACATGACTACTACATAAATCTATAACCTACACTATATTTTCTCTGTTACACACACACACAAACACATACACACACACACACACAACACACACACCCCACAGGTAAATACAGACACACATATTTATGTTTTTTTTTAGTGTGGAAACAATGAATTAATTTTTAATTGATTTTCTTGGTACATTATTGTTATACATAAAAGGAATTCATTGTGATATATTTGTAAATGCACATAGCATGATTGGGTCAGTTTTATTCCTCAGTACCTCCCTTTTTATCTCCTTCTAACTCCCCCTTCATCCTTGTTTCATGCTTTACATAGTTCTTCCTTCCAGTTTTTTGAGATCCCTTTTTATTTCTCTTTTTTTTTTTATAGTTTCCACATATGAGCGAAAATACTTGATCCTTTTTCTTCTCAATCTGGCTTATTTCACTTTACCTAATATTCTTTGGTTCCATCTATTTATCTGCAAATGATATAATTTCTTTGTTCTCTATGGCTGATAAAACCCCTTTATGTATGTAAACCTCATATTCTTTATTCATTCTTCTGTTGATAGACACCTAGGCTTATACCATAGCTTGTCTATTGTGAATCTTTTTGTTATAAACATTGGTAGGCATGTATCCCTATAGAATGCTGATTTTGGTTCTTTGGGATAAGAATAAATGAGTTATAGTTATTTTTTGGCTGATTTTCAAAGTAAGTCTTTATTTGATTCAATTATAAATTATTGTTACTCATACTTGTTAACAGTTCTAGTGAAGCATGGTTGAAATGTAGTATAATGCATGCATTAAAAATGTAGGATTTAATAAGTTTGTCTAAAGCCAATACCACAATCAAGATAATGAACATGACTATGAAAAAATAAAAGCAGGAATATTTTTCTCCCAGTACATACTAAGCAAACACTAACATGCTTTCTTTCACAACACATTAGATTATGTGTTAACCATCATTTTGTTGCTGTCATCAAAATACTCAACAAAGAAAATTTAGAAGAGGCAAAGTTGATTTTTTACTCATGGTTTCAGAGCTTCAGTCTGCCATTGGCCAACTCCACTTCTTTGGGCCTGAGGTGAGGGAGAATATCATGGTGGAAAGCACAAAAGAAGAAAGCTGTCAGCTTATGGTAGCCATAAAGCTGATAAAAAGAGAGATAGGAGCTAGTGACAAAATATCATCCCCAAGTCACACCCCAGTGAGTCTTTTCCTCCAGCCATGATCCTCCTGCCTATACCAAATCCATTGAAATTGTTAATGCACCCAGTGGCATTTGGGGAGCCAGCTACTGTTTAGACCATAACAGTTCACATGTCCTGCAATTTTAAGACTTCAACAGTATATATTTTTTCCTACCTGACCTTTTTTCACCCATTATAATGCTTTTAGATTAATTGTACAGTACATATAGTCTTTTCCTTTGTATTGCTATTATTTTATTATTCGATTGCATGAAAATACTATCATTTACATATTCACATTTTTCTGGGTGCTTGAGTTTTATTAAATTATTGCCTTTTATAAACAAAAATACTGTGATAGTTTGTATTTAAAAATGTCCATCATCGTGGTCATGTGTTAGGTAACAGAGCAATGTTCAGAGGTGAAAAGATTAGGTTATGAAATCTCTAACCTCATTAGTGGATTAATCCATTTGATGAGTTAATATTTTGTATGTACTACTCTGTTAATTAAGGGAAGGTAGGTCTATCTGGGGAAATTATGTCACTGGGGCTGTGCCCTTGGACTATATCTTGTCTCTGGTCCCTCACTTTCTTTCTCTGCTTCCTGGCTGTAATGAACTGAGCAACTTTCCTCTGAAATGGCCTCCCACTATGATGTTCTACCACATCTTAGGTCCAGAGCAATGGAGTCAGCCACAATGGACTAAACTTCTAGAACTCCAAAATAAAGTTTTTCTCCTCTAATTTCAGGTATTTTGGACACAGATATGATATATTGACTAACATGGACACCTTTCATCTTCTTACACAATGTTTTGTACAGACATAAGCCCTCTTTTTCTTGGGTAGATACTAATGAAATGACTGGATTATATGGTAGTAGACATTTAAATTTCAAGACACTTTCAAACTGTTTTCCAAAGTTCCAAACTGTTTAATTGCAGTGTAACAGAACTCCATTTATACACATTTTTAAAAAATGCTTGATGTGTCATTTTTATTTTAGTGATTCTAAAAAGTATGTAATAGTATCTCTACTGATTTCCATTAATGACCAGTGATGTAAAATACCCTTTCAAAATCTGATTTGCTGTTTGTACAAGTTTCAGGATTAACTGTTAAAAAATGTGCATGTTTTTAATTGGATTTTTTAAATTGAGTTTTGACAATTCTTAATATAGTCTGAATTAAAATTATTATTATTTTTTTATTTTTAGATTCAATTTCTTTATCAGAAATATATGATTTGAAAATACTTTCTTCCAGTCTGTGCCCCCAAAGCATAGTATGCCTCAAGAGGCAATCTCACTGAAGTACGAAAATTATCTGTTTCCCAATGGTAAAAATAAAGCAGTAACCTAAGTTTAGGGGCACATGCATTATTAAGATTCAATATTAAAATTATAAATTGTATGGAACTTAACACTAAAAAATTAATGCCTTGTATTTCTTAAAATTTAGCAATTTTTACAAGTCATATAAGAGGAGCAAAAGAGATTTAGACCTTTTTTTCGGTGTCAGACAAATATAGTCTACTTTCAATATCTGTAGTTAATCAAAGCATCATAAATGGGATAATCTAGCAGAAACCATTACTCTGATACTTAATATTTGATTGAGACAATCTAGTTAATTATTAAAATTAGTTTCCCTTACTGATAATGATATAAATGCAATTTATAGCTATATTAAAATTGAAGTATTAGACATAAAATTAAAGAAATTGAAAATTCAACATTTATCCAAAAATGTTATTTTGGCCATCTACTACTTATTATATTCCAATAATATATATTTACTATCAAATACTCAATCTTATTGAAAATAAATTAGTATTTAGTTGAAATAAGTGAGAATAACTTTCCATAAAGAAAGTGGTCAATTTGTTTTAGAAATTCTTTATGTTTGAAATATTCTCTATTAGTACTTTGTTGATAGTAAAAAAACAAAAACAAACAAAAAAACTTTATAATTATTCCTTTTACATTACACAAAGTATGCAGAATGATTTAAGACAAATTGAATTTTTGGTGAGGAATATTGCTTCTGACCTTAAACTCCATCCAAACATTGCTATAACTAATCACAGTCTCTGTTCCTCTGTCTCTGCATTCTGTGGATTTTAGGATTTGAGTCAGCAATACCTTTTCTACTCATTCACTTATTCACACACTTCCTGAATTTTGTTCTCTGTTAAGACAGAAACTTTCTCCATTCTTCTTTTCTGACTGAGATCCTTTCATTTTACATCCATCAAATCTCTCTTCATATGATTGGCTTACTTTTTTTTGTTATGTGGTAACTCATTTCCCACATAGAAGTATTTCTTAATTGTGGGTTAATAAGTGTTTTGAATTTCAATCTTGGTAGGAGAGATGTTATTAAGGATATTCAAGATTTTCACTTCTCACATAATTACCTAGGAATCTTAAGTAAGAAGGCCTTTAATTCCTCCAAGGTCTCCTTGTAGTTCTCTCTAAGCATCCAGCAATTGTTTTCATATTGATATTTGTATAATTTTTTTACTGATAATTTAAACATGGTCCTTCCATATTTTCCACTGTCCCATTCCTTGTACCTAGCATTATTCAATATTTAAATCAAGTCCCACAAACTTTCATATCTATTTCCTCTCAAGTTTGATGTTTATTATTTACTGTATATATTTAAAACTTTTAAAAGTATAATAAAATTTTGATTCTTTGCTCCCTTCTGATAGTTCAATTCCTATTATCTAAATGAACCAATTAAAATCCATATCTTACCCTTGACCCATTCTAATTGACCTGTCTTCTAATTACATTTTTTAAATGTTAGGCTAAATTCCCTTACTATTTGGATCCCCAAACACCAATCGTCCAGGGGCTGATTCTGAAAGCTGGAAACCACTGACTGCATTGGTATGACCAGGTAGAGACCTTTCCCAGGAAGGCTGAGCAGTGTGCAGGTAATACAATTTCCCCACGTGGGCTTTTTCTCATGACTCCTGAACTATGCAGAAAGGAGAAGTATGTTTTCAAAGTCAAATTGATCTTTTTTTATACACCATCAAGAGCTTCATTATGATGACACATTCTAATGCCATATCCATGCATTAGTTTTGTGAAAATATTTTTTTTCACAACATTTTTAATCACTTCTTGTTAAAAGAGAATACATGCCTTCTTCAATAGATTGCTTCAGTATTCCAGCTCATGAACAAGTCATCTCTTTTTAAAATTTGATCAGTTCTTTTTAGTTTTACATGACGGTGGAATTCATTTTTATGTAATTATAAAAGCATGAAATATATCTTATTCTAAGTAGGAGCCCATTCTTACAGACGTTCATGATGGTAAAATTCACTGTGGTGTTCTCATATAAGGACAGATGAAGATTATTTCAGATTCATTACACTGTCTTTCCTTTTCCTGTTCCCCCTCTTCCTTTCATTCCCCTTTGTATAGTCTACCAAGTATCTATTCTTTCCTGACCCCCCCCCCTTATTGTAGTTTAGCTTTCTCATATCAGTGAATACATTTGAACTTTGTCTTTTGGGGACTTGCTTATTTCATTTAGCATGATAGTCTCCAGATCCATCCATTTACTTGCAAACGTGATAAGGCCGTTCTTCTTTATGGCTAAGTAGTACTCATTGTGTATATATTTTGAATAAAATATATTCCATTCACTGTATTTAAGACATATTCAATGCAGGAATTTCTTGTTCATGCTTGTCTTAATTACTTGATTTTTGCCTTATGTCCATATTTCTTTTGTGCCACATCCAGCTCCTCTAGTTATCGACTTTGTTTTATGTCAGTGTTCTTCCATGTAACTTTCTCCAAAGCAGTAGAGGAGAGGTTCATTTTCTGATTTCATGAGTTTCTCAAAATGGCTTTATTTTGACATTTCCACTGAATGATAACTAGATACACAGTTCGAAGTGCACATTATCATTGCCTCAAAATTTTGAAGTGTAACCATTTTTTTTTCATTCCAAAGTTGCTGATTGAAAAATCTAATGTAATTATGATATCAAAAAATTCACAGTAGTATTTCCCTTAGTGTTATTTGTATGCTTTGGGGATATTCTTTTTAATGTGGCATTTTAAAATTTCCCCATAATATGTCTTTGAACTTTTATTCAGGCATTAAGTTTTAATAATCAGAGGGTCTGTTAAATCCGAAGACAGGCTTCTCTTTATCCCCAAATGGTTGTAATACTAGTGACGACACCCTCCTTTTGTTCTCTAATGTTCCTTTTTTGAAGCTCTCATTTAGTATGTATTGACCAATTTGGATTTCTAGACTTCAACTTTTCATTTCTATTTATTGACTTTCTCTTTTTATGCTTTCATGTGTATGTGGTAGACTACCTCAGATTACAATTTTCCTATTTTCTTTAAGAGAGAGAGAGAGAGAGAGAAAGAGAGAGAGAGAGAGAGAAAGAGAGAGAGAGAGAGAGAGAGAGAGAGAGAGAGAGAGAGAGAGAGAGTTTTTAAATATTTATTTTCTAGTTTTCGGCGGACACGACATCTTTGTTTGTATGTGGTGCTGAGGATCCAACACGGGCCACATGCATGCCAGGCGAGCACGCTACTGCTTGAGCCACATCCCCAGCCCCCAATTTTCCTATTTATTTTTATTTTGTCAACAGACTTTTTTGACTTCCAAAGGTTCTTTTCTGAGAGTTATTTTTCATTCATTTCTATTTGACTTTTGCTTTATATAGAGGCAGCATCTTGAAACCTCCTGATAGTAGTTAAGGTTAAATTCCTCTTACATCTGTGAATGGCTTCTGTTTCTTCTTGGGGCCATGTATTTTGTGCATTTTACTTGCTTTTCTTTGTTCATGGTGCTGATCTGCTTTAATGGTCCATGACTTTCTTTTCAGATGGGGATAATGAATTAGAGTAATTAAGACAGTTTAGTTGTTCCAGATCTCCTCAATGCTGAGTACAGGCTGCATTCTTCTACTAGCTTTCTTTCCTGATTAGGTTTTTTAATAGGGTAGTACAGGAACACTACTGTTGAACTTTCATACTGAAGTGGTACAGACTGTCTTTAAAATGGAGATCCTACTGTTTCAGAATTGGAGCATTTTACTGTGAATAATAATATACATTATCAAAAAAGGTTAATTTTATTTAGAGTGTACATTTAATTTTTTCAAGATGAACCAACAATTCAGTCCAGTTTCCTTTCTTTCTTCTTAGCTCTCTTTTCCTCTCAAGCAAGCAGTTTCTTGAATTTCACCATTATATTATTTCAGTCATATTATATCTATTAATTACAAGTAGAAGTACTTTCTAGGTTTCAGCTACGCAGTTTCAGCTTCTGTATTTTTGCAACTTTTTATTTACCATAATCTGAAATTAGAGAGTTATATATTCTTTCAAAGTAACCAATATGATTCAATCTGTTTTCAATTTTATAAAAATTGCCAACATGCTTTTTCTCCACACATACTTAAGACACTTATGCATTTATCCAAATTTAATCTTTTATAAGTCCTATAATGTCTTTCTTTTGAGAATGGAGGAGGCTAGGATGACTTATTTGCTTAGTCTGCCGTATCTCTGTGATACAAAAACTATATGTTAATCCAATTATAAATGGAAACTTGAAAGACTTTTATCAAAATTGCAATTTTACTTTATCAAATTATTAAAGAGTTAGCTTTTTCTTTGTATCTATAGGTACAAAGATGTTAAAAAATGGGGTTATTACAAAAATTAAAATCAGAAAAAAATTAAACAATGAGAGGGCATCTCAATAAAATATGGCAGAATTTTAAGCAATAGAATTTATTTTTATAGGCAGAATCAATTTTCTTACAGTAATTTTAGTTATTTATGTATTATAAAAAGTAACATTTTTGCAACTATTTGATTGCATTTATCTTCTTTTTTCATTTAGCTTAGAATTAAATTGTACCTATTAACATAAGAATTTGAGAAAGTGTAACAAAACATAAAATACAAGTATGACTGTCTATACTATATCCAAAAATATAAAAACTTGCATCATAAAGGTAGAGAAGATAATAGATATTAGCATAAATGAAAGATATACTGATTTATAAAATGACGATCACATGTTTTCATGTTAATATACACTTTTATGTTTTCCTGTATTAGCTAAAAACAAATAATACAAAAGATGATCAGAGCTTGGTCCAAAAATAAATAGAAGGTAGGACAAAAACTAGGTTACCTTTTGCATGAAAATACCCTTCCTAGGAATTTATCATGTAATTAATATTCAAAAATGTATTATTGTCTATATAGTTTAACCTGTCATGATGGTAGAATTCTTAGGACTGCTTTAAAATAATTTCAAAATTACTGGTCTCTTAATGACCTTTTGAATTGACACTAATTAAGGGAACAATTCATTGAAGAAGTCACAACTTATTGAAGCAATATTTTCCAATATACTATAAGATGTCCATAGTGCACTCTGTAGAGAATACATACTATTGTTCCTGTTGTTTTTAAAAATATTGTACTTAATTGAATTGAGTCTCAGTTTCACATGTCATTTTTTTTTCTTTCCCTCAAAATGAAACACCTGTCAGGCTTTCCATATCTACAAGGGCTTTCAAACTCATCACAGTGCACTGTTAAACCTTGACCTCTAGCATGGCTTTGTAAACCCAGGTGCTAAATCCCTGGTCAAAGTCTAAACTGCTCCATTTTCTGTTGGCTTAGCTCCTACTTGAGTCACTTAAATTCATCCATTTCATCTATTTATTTATTTTTGCTGCTGACCCTTATTTAAAGACACTTTGATCTTCTCCAATAGATTAATTTAGTTTATCAGGGATGAGAAGGCTAAGTCCCTTGGATTACAAAATTTTTTTGTATAAGTTGATTCAGTATTTATCCAGAGCTCAGGAAAACATTCAGTGAGCTGTCATTTTAGGATTTTAAGGAGGATTCTATGCAGACCTCATTGGCCAAAATATGAAAAAGACAAAGGAAAAAAAATTATGTTTTTAGGTATTCATTGACTACAAGTACACTTTATTGTATCTACTTATAACAAATAATTATATATAAAATCATAGATATTATATATGATAACACCTTAGTGAGTCTGAGCTACTATAACATGGTTTTGGAGGCTAGACTTGAATAAATACTATCATCAAATTGAGAAGTTAAAGTTGTACAAGTTTATAATAACCATAGCATTATGTATATTGGATGACCAGAAATGATGCTAAAATTGTGTAATGCCTTTTTAAACAAAATTATAAAACAAGTTGAGATAATTTAAAGAACTAAATAAATGGAAAATATATCATAATCTTAGATTAGAGACAATATTTCAAAGATGGCAGTTCTCAATTGTTTTATGAAGTCAATATAAACCCACTCAAAATTCTCCCAGATCTTTAGGTCTGTGCATTTGAGTATTTGTAAGAATTTTGATTATTCTAAACTTTGAGTGGAAATCAAATTGGTCAGCTATTGCCAAGCAGCGGTTAAGTGGTAGGCCAGGCTCTCTTTATAATGAGGTAAGTACAAGGGAAACAAGATGGATATAATAAAGATCCCTGAAGCAGAATCTTAGCTCTGAGAACAAATGATGGGTAAAAACCATACCACAGTATGACCATGGCAAAGGTTGAATGGGAAACAGAGTGTGTACAGTGTCTGAACTGCATGCACAATTTCAAGCCAACAGTATATCCAAAAAGAAAGGCAACTCAATAGAATATCTGGCAAACAATGTTGGAACTGAACTTCATGATATGGGGAAGGGAAATTTTCTTAAAGTTATTTTAACCTTAGAAAAAAACTTTAACTATTTTAACTTTTCTCAAACCTTTTTTTCCATATTTTTATTAGTACCTTATAATTATGCATAAGGGTGGGATTTGTTGTTACATATTCATACATGCACAAGAAAAAACAATATTTTTGCCATTATTATTCTCTAATACTTCCCCTTTTCCCTCAAACTTATTTAAACACCAACTATGTGTGTGTGTGTTTCTGTGTTAGTTTAACACACCAAAATAGTAGGAAATTAATTTTTCCTAAAATTTGTTGAGAAATGCTACTACTTTGGGTTATTTTCTTATCAAATTAGTAAAGACCAATCACCAGAATTAAAGGGCAGTCAGTGATCATGAGTTGGAAAAAACTCATTTGAACACTTCAGGGGATAAGCTTAATCCAGATTAGGAAAAAAGAGAATCAAGACAGAAGGCTGCCAATTTTCACAATAGGGTTATAAAATATAATTTATATTTAACTGTATGTCTAGAGCAATTTCTAGTATAACAATAAAAGGTTAACTAAGTGTATTTGTAGAAATTTATGTACAAACAAGTATTAACCAGGGAATTGAATAAAATTTGGTTAGCATTTCTTTTATGCTTTTTATTATTAGAAAAACAGTGATTAAAATGATACATTTGTATCATTTATGCTTTTAAAAAAATTTTATACAATAAAGTCCAAGTTTATCCTCTTTAAAATGGATCACATTAAAGGTATTTTTGTACCAGATGTTATATTTTGATGCATCACTCATTTTTCCTAAAAGGCACTTAATAGTTCTAAGCCGCACATACCTCTTCTATCAACTGGGGAAAACGTTACTTGCCCTTAATTAAAAGATAGAGATGCAGACTTCCTTGGTGAAGCTATATCTTTTAAATAAACATCATGTAGTAATAAGTGTACACAACAGGGAGAATAATTAATTGAATTTACAATCATAAGGGAAGTTTCTTCTGTAAAGTGGTTGGTTGCATGAAAACATCTATCATGGATCCCAAACAAGGGAAGTAATAACCAAACTAAGATGGTGCAAATTGGGTATTTAATGTACATACTGAATCTTTCATCTGACTGCGGAATTCTTGGAATTACATGATTGGCCTCAACACAGAGAGACTTCTCATAAAAAAAGAAGTGGTTAATCTACTCTGGTGCTAATAAAAGGATTAACATGCAGGTCTCACAATCTTCACCATATCAAAACAGTGGGGGCACCTGTCTCTCTCCCATGGAAAATGAACTTCCTTCCATTGGGCCACTCCTGACCCCAGATCAAACAGAACTCACTTATTTTCCCTTTTCATTCCTCTTGCTTTCATTTTGTCATGTTTCAGTACAACACAATTAAGGGATGGTAGATTTAATACAATAGGCTTGGAAAATGGAAGACATATTATGGTGGATTGTATTTTTTTTGCTTTGATGTTAATAATTGTGAGAAATTTTTTAAGTATGTGAATGTGAGTTAAAAATGCTTAGTAAAGAATATAATGAGATCTAAATTTCTTAGTAATGTTTATGTAGTGAATATTCTACTAATTTGCTTTATATCCAAATTCTTTTTTAAAAGCTATGTGATGACTGGCAGAATATTCTGTTTCTATGGGCCTCATATTCTCATTGTTAAAATAGAAGTAATTATCATGATACCCAAAATTGGATTAAAAGTCAGATTTTAAACTCAAATTTGTCTAAGTCTAAACACCAAATTTGCTGTGCTTGGCTTTTAGAGCATAGAGTAACCTTTAGACTTTACATTGAAATACGGGACATTCAAGTCTGTGGGATGGAGCTTATGTGCCCAAGAAAATGATACAACAGATAACAAACTATCATTCAAACATTGTTGATATATCTCGGTGTTTCTGGGGGAAAATGTTATATTTTATTTCTAATTGAAATTCAAATTTGACACCGAAATACTTCTAGATTCTACTAGTCAAATGATACAGTCAATAAATAAGAAGAAAAAAGATATGGGTCAAAATCTTAGTTAACTTGCCCTGTGTAAATTTGAATAGCTCAAAAAGTCCAAATCTATTATATTTATAAATGATAATTGTTTTTGAAATTCTAGGTATGCAATTAGTAGTTTCTATATTCTGCTAGTTTTTATTTAATTCAATATCAAAGTCCTATTTGTTAATAATGATAGTGCTTGATATTATAAATGTTGCTAAGTTTAGGAGTATGAAAACTATTAAAATATATAATGAATGTGAAATTTTCCTGCTCTACTTTTTAAAGCCACTGACATCTTCCTGATCTCTATGAAGGCCACTTCATGTAAGCAGGACTCTTCACCTGTTAGGAAACACTCTGTCTTAGCACTCTGCATACTACCCATTGTGTTTTAATATAGCAAACCCGATTGTGATAGATAGGCAGATTATCTTTTGAAAACATTGCATAATAATATACTTTAAAAAATCTATCTTTATGTCAAATATAATTCAAATAAATTAACAAAACACGTTTAAGCCAATATTATTACCAAGTTTCAATCTTTGTGACATTAAAAGAAGATCTCATATTAATGCTTACAAGGTAGATTTCTATGAATGAAGGCCACATTCATCACTGGCCAAATCCATCACTTTATAAGTAAAAACCAACTATTTAGAGAAGCATGACCACTATCATTGGCATATATATTAAAATGTCATAAAAATTCTGGGTATATTTTTGGTCACTATCATATTTAGGATTTTTAGAAGTATAGTTCTCTTTTTCCTACTTTAGTGCTTTAAAGGATTGTGTACATTATTGAAGCCATAAAAATTAGTGCACCAAAGCCTACTACATGGATATAAACAAGTACTACATGGATATAAATGAGATCTTTTGGAAAGGGCATTGCTGCCCACACATATCAAAAACAGAATTAAGATTAGAAAAAATAGAAATGTATCACTCAGATTTTGGAAGCTTGATAAATTTCTATTTATTTTTATTTTTGCTACTAGGGATTAAACCCAGGTGTGCTTCACCACTGAGCCACATCCCCAGGCTTTTTTATATTTCATTCAGAAATAGGATTTCAGTGAGTTGCTAAGTGCCTCACTAACCTGCTGAGTCTGGCTTTGAATTCACAATCTTCCTGCCTCAGCCTCCTGAGTTGCTGGGATTATAGGCGTGTGCTGCCACCACACCCAGCCACTTGACATGCCACCTAACCCAACCACTTGAGAAATTTCCAAAAACTTGTAAGGATTTTTTCCCCTTCATTTCTAAGTTGGCTAAAGATATATTGAATTGAGTGGGGCGATAGATCAATGATAGCAGACTTACCTAGCAAGTCTGTGTTTAATCCCCAGTACTGAAGAAAAAAGTGTCATGTCACTTTATGGGATCTGATGGAATTATGTCTTACACATTCCATGATTCTCTGTGTATTCCTATATTTGCTTAATTTTTTGGAAAACTCAACAGCAAGCACAAATAAAGAAATAACATTTTGTTTTAACCTCATTTATACCAATACTATGAAATCACAGAGATTTAGAGACCATGGAGAGTTAAGAATTCTGATATATATTGGAGATATTTTAGAAAATATTTTATGTAAACATTTCATGTCAAGGAACTAAAGAAAATTTATATATATATATATATATATATATATATATATATATATATCAATTAAATCATATTTAACAGGCTTTTCATTAAATTAAAATTCACAAACATTTTTAAGTGCTTAATGTTTTAAGTGTTTCAGGAATGCAGAAAAGTACAAATCAGACATATTCTCTTGTGTAACAGATTCATAGTCATCTAAGAAAAATAATGATTGACATGATAAGAATACAGAGCATGATGTCATCATAGACCACAAGAAAACACCAATCCAGGGTAAAGTTTAAGGTAGCTAAAATGGATTTTAAGAACATCAGCATCTTATCACAAATTTGATCAGCTGGAGACTCCAGCTGGAATCCCATCAGCTGAAAAGCTGATGTCCTTTCTAAAGACATAAATATTATGTCCCTGGTACCTAATAGTTGTTAATGATCCATTGAATGTTTTCATGTAAACTCAGAGATCTAGATCCATTTGACTTAACTTAGGCAGGAAAATAATTGTCATTCCCTTTCCTCAGGATATATCAACTCTGAGCTCTCTCTCAAAATGTAATATGTGCAACCCCTACAATTTTTTTTCCACAAGGCATCATGCAGGCTCACTTGGTCAATGGTACCATTGCAAGTGGACTTGGCAAGCAGAATGTATGGGATACTTCGGAAGCCCTGGAAAAATACTTGCCAGCCTGGACATCGGGAGATGAAGCCCCATAAATATTTGAGTTATTATCCTGGGTTTAAGTTCCAAGGTTTTTTTGTTTGAGCCATGGAAATATATGCTCTTAAGGCAAATGCAAAGAGGCTACAGCTGGAACCTAGGCCACCAAAAAATAGTGTGAAGTATTTGGGACTCCTTGGATTCTAGAGGCAACATATAATACTACAAGGAATGTTACTGCCACACATTTACCAAGTAACCCTGGAGCTGACTGTTTTGCCTGGACCCAGAATGACAGAAGGTTCTGCAATTCCAGAGCAAGTCACCCTGTAACTGAGCCATAGAAACAGGGAGATTTAGTGGTATTTGAAGTGTCTGTGGTAGTGAGTTTGTTTTATGAGAAAGGTCCACTTTAACAAAACTATAGCATATTTTATAATTTTGAAGCAAGCCATCCCACATTTTAAAGATAACTGGTCATTACTTATAAAGAGTAGCAGCAACCAAGTAGCTGCTGGCTTTGTACACACTGTTACTGGAGAGATAAAGTTTGACTGGGGCCATCAAGATATCATTTGATTTGAGCTGCTTATCTTGATCTTGGTATTATCTGACTGATATTTCCAGTACCATGCCATCATCAAACAGAAGTATATATGATATTAATCTTGAGTCAGTACTGAAAATGCTATTAATTTACATATACAAGTGGCTCAAATGCCTATGCATTTATTTTCAATTTAATTTTACTAATTGTTAAATAATATGTATACATATCGATAGATTAAAGCGTAATATTTTGATACATGTATACATTGTGGAGTGATCCAATCATGGTAATCAGTGTTTTTGTCACCTCCCATACTAATTTTTCCTTCCTGATAAGAACATGTAAAATATATTCTTTTATTAAGTTTGAAATACACATTATTAACTCTAATCATCATGCTGTGCAACAGATCACTAGAACTTACTCCTCTTACCTAACTGAAGGTTCATACAAATGCTCTGCTTTTCCCACCCACCACTACTATAGAGTCTGGTAACTGTCATTCTGCCCTATATTTCCATGAGTTGGACTTTTTTACATTCCAGATGTAAGATAATACAGTATTTTTCTTTTTGTTCCTGGCTTATTTTACTTATTATAATCTCTTCCGGATTTATCTTTGTTGGCAAAAATGACAGTATTTCCTCCTTTTGTACGGCTGAAGAGGTTTGCATTATGCATAATTACCACATTCTCTTTATCCATTTATGTGTTGGTAAAGATCTAAGTTAATTTCAAAACTTGGCTGTTGTAAATAGTACTACAGTGAACATGGGAGTACAGATATCTGTTTCACATACTAATTTCAATTCCTTTGTTCATATACCCACTAGTGGGATTATTAGGTCATAAAATAATTCTATTTTTAGTTTTTTCATGAATCTTCATACTGTTGTCTGAAATGGAAATACTAATTTATACTTCTACCAAGCATGTATAAATGTTTCCCTTTTTCCACATCTTTTTTAATAAGTTACTTCTTGACTCACAATTATGAGGCAGAAAAGTCCCACAATTTAGTTTTTGCAAACTTGAGGACCAGGAAAGCCTGGGATATAAATTTTAGTCAGAATCCAAAGAATGGAGAACCAGGATTACCAATGGTGTAAGTCCTAGTACAAAGGCTGAAGAAGGTCTCTGTCACAGTTCCAAGTGTCAGCTAAGGAGAGAAAATTCAACCTTCCTCCAACTTTTTATTCTATTCATGCTCTCAGTAGACTGGATAATGCCCACTCATATTGAGAAAAACAATCTGCTTTATTCTACTGGCAATTCAAGTGCTAATCTCTTCTGGAAACATCTTTATCACAGAAAAACTAAAAAATAATGTCTAATCAGATATCTGGCATTCCACTTCCCCATAAAGTTGACAAAATTTATCATCACATCTGGGGATGTCTAAAAGATATATCTAAAAGATATGTTGTTTTTTCCATGCCTAGAAGAGAAGTACATAAAAGTCAGATGTATACTGATTTGTGAGCAATAACTAATGATTTGTCTCTATGGTGAGATATTTAGAGGTAAAAATATTACAAAATTGGCTACAAAGAAACCTGGGGCAGGCTTGATGGACCTTATGATAAGAGCACAAAATGTGAGGATGTTTTTATTTAGTATAACTGTCAACTAAACTACAGCCATTGGAGATGAGGCTTTTTGTCATCACATGGAAAAGTTGACCCATTCTACACTCACTTGTCCAGATATTCTGCTCATTGTAGAAAGAGTTTCCAAAACAGTGACCATGGAAGCAAGCATGGAAGTTATTCATGGACTCACGAATATGGAATCACCCATGTGGATGCTATTGACATGGCCATTGGTGAGTTCTCAACATGTCAACAACTAAAAGGGATACTGAGCCACCAATATGCTCATGCTTTCCAAGTGAACAAGCCAGCCACCTGTGACAATTTGATTACATTGGACCACTTCCATCATGGAAGAGGAAACAATTTGTTCTTTTTGGAATAGATGCTTATTAAGGAGAGGGATTTGCTTTCACTGCCAATAATGAACACTGCCAAAACACCATTCATGATTTTGGAGATTGTTTTACTCACTGTCAGTAAATTTTCCACAGTATTTCTTCTGAACACGGAAATCATTTCCAAGCAAATGGAGCTTAATAATAAGCCTGTGCCTATGTAATTTATGATTCTTTCCACAGAACCCATCCCTGCCTATGGTGGAATGGTCATTGGCTTCATAGAATGGTGGGAAGGGCGTTTGAAGCCTCAGAACACTTGGCAGGCATTAGGTTGTACCCTACAGGGAGAAGGTCAGTTCTGGATTTCAGATACCAAATATTCTTTAATTCTTCTTTAGCTAGAATTTATAAGTCTAGAATCCAATGGACAGACATGATTCATTTCGCTGTTATATCTGCAACTGTGTTCTTTGATCTTAATTCCCTGAGTAGAAATGTTCTCCTTAGGGATAGAGCAGAAATGATACTAGGAAGAATCTGAGAGTTACAATTCTAAGAATTCTTTTTCTTTCTTATTAGAGTTTGCAAACAATAGAAGAACTTCATGAGATTCAGAAGGGAGAAAAGGAACAGAATCCATGTTTTAGTCAGCTTTTTCATTGCTGTGAAAAAAAGTTCTGACAAGAACAATTAGAAGAGAAAAAAATTTATTTGGGGGGCTTATGATTTCAGAGATCTCAGTCCACAGATGGTCAACTCCATTCCTTGGGGCTGGAGAAGAAGCAGAACATCAGGGTGGAATGGTGTGGTAAAGGAAAATAGCTGAGAACATGGCACCAAGAAGCAGAGAGGAGCTCTGCTCAACAAGAAGAAAATATATACCCAAAGGCATACCCACAGGGATTCATGTCTTCTAGCCACACCCTACTTGCTTGTGGTTACCATCCAGTTATTCACTATTAAGGGATTAATGCACTGATTATGTTAAAACTCTCGTAAGCCCATATTTCACCTCCAACTTTCTTGCATTATCTCACACAATGTAAGAATTTTTTAGGGACACCTAGTGTCTAACCATAACACCATAGGTCTCTGGAAGTGGTTGTTTCCAGATGAGGGTAGGTGATGGTTGGCAATTCATTGTCCAATTTAATATTCTTTGCTTAAATCTAGTAGCCATTATACTCTGACATTTCATTTGACCACATTCTGATATTTCCGATTTCTGTAGATTGTTGATTTATTTCACTGAACTATTATAATTGAGAATTATGAAATCCATATTTCAAATTTCCAATTTTTAAGATATTTCTTAAACAAAATATTAATCCCATAAAATAACAGGTCCAAACCTTTTTTCTATGTTCCTTATTTTCAATTTATTTTCTGGTTATATCTAAACAAATGATCAATCCCATAAAATAATAGATCCAATCCTAAAGTTATTTCCTTCCATTGGAAACTTCTCAGTTTCATTGTTTTCAATTGCACTTAATGGTCTATTACAATATAAAACAGGAGATACTCAGGTACAATTAATTCTACCTCTGCCATGAGATTGTTCCTTACCCATCCCTTGGACTGATACTCTGGTACACAGCCTCTGCTACACAAACCAGCTGCTCTATACTCCAGAACTGTCTGGAGTACAGACTGTGTTCTTGGATGGACAGCTGTATCAAATTCTGCCTGAAAGACCTCACAGTGAGAAAATAAGGTCTACTTTTTTTTCTGGAAACTCCTTAAAAATCCATCCTATTTTCCATTGATGAATTTAAAAGAAAATTAAGCAGTAAAAATATTTAAAAGGAGGAAAACTTGTTTTGATATAGGCTCTGCTTGCTCATCTCCATCCTATTTCCCATTGATGAATTTAAACAGTAACAAGAGTTGAAAAGGAGGAAAACTGATATTCATATGCACTCTCTTTGGTCATCTCCTTGAAAGAGACTGTGCAAAAAGTGTGCCAGTCAGTCCTACAACCCTGAAAGGTACTGTACAGCATCCAGAGTGGGCTCAGTAAATATTAAAAGTGGACCTACGATTCTTGACACTGCTCTTTGAACCTCCAATTGCATTGAACTCTGAGGCATCTGAGGGAACCATGGGAGGAGTATTGTCTAAGGTAGCAGGTATCTGCCATACCTCCACTGGAGGCCAGAGGACGGCTCCTATGCAGGTAGGTGAAAGCCTTGCCTCTGACACCAGAGCATCTGCAGAGACTCAGACAGAATGGAGTCACATAGTTCTGGATTTTTGCCTCAGGCTGATCATCAACATTTATCTATTTGTAAGTAGTAATGATGGAAGGATTTATTACAAAGATTCCAACATCAGTTTGTAGTCGTTTGTGGAGGTGGAAATGTCAGAGTCGAGTTTTTGGTAAACCTGTCCATCCTTGAGGAGTGATCTTTCATTTCCATTTATTCCTAATATGTTATTTTTTTCAGAATGAAATAGAATTCAGCTGTAGAGTAGCAAGAGAGAAATGCAGGAAACAGCAGGATGTGCTGGGCAAACCACACTTACAGAGAGCTCGGCAAGTTCCTTGTTCTCATTTTAGCAACACAGCTTTCCTCATTTCTCCAAACACTTTCAGGCCTAGCAGGTAAGTGTTGGCCTGTAGATCGCACAGCATCAGAAATCACTGTCATAGTTACCAGATGTCACTGAAAATGAAAGTGTTTTGATTGTTAGTGGAGACCTAAGCATGTAAAAAGATAGGCTTTGAGGGAGTTGACTTGAAAAGGGAGACACCCAAACCGTACCCCAACTCAACTGTTCCAAATATTCTGTTTTCTGGGAAATAACCTTTTGTTTCCATGATATGGCACATGAAGAAATCCTATAATGAAAGACCAGAGCTAAGACAGTGCCTCTGGAAGCAAGCTTTGGGTCAAGAAATAAAAATTGAAAAAAAAAATATATATATATACACTCATACACTGACAGCTAGTCATAAAGGCTAAGCTTGAATCTTGTTGGAAGCCTCTGCTTCACTCCAGCACAGACTTCACTGAAAGTTATTTGGTAAAATTCACTTTTTAAATGCTTCTAACTCTAACATAAATGTAAACTATCCCTAGCTAGAGTTATTGTGCCATTTATTTCAAGAACAAGTGAATGTGTGTAGTTAATTAGCTCACAAATAGTTACATTTTAATAACGGCAAGCACTTTACTGGGAAAAAGATTAAAACCTTGCCTTGAAATGTCATAAACTGTCATATAGAATCTATAATTTGGAGTTGTAAGCCAAGTATTAGGAATGGCTATCATAAACTTTTACCTGTATATTTTAAATTTCATATTAGCTTTTACTTTCTCTTGGTCTCCTCCCTTTTTGTCTCCCTTCCTTTCTCCACCTCCCCTAATCCCTTTATTCCTCCTTATTCTCCCTTCTTCTTTTAATTTTTTTGTAGTAAATAGGTTATACTGTGCCACCTCTTCTTATTTTAGCATTGCATTGATATAGCTGTGCTCAAAAGTTAACTTTCTAGACTTGAAATTGTTCATTGGTTGAAACAATGAGATAGTATTAATAGGTGGAAGATACATTTAATAGATATAAAAACAGAAGTATAAAATTCTGAGCAGCATTTAAATGCACATAGATGATTACATTTACAGATGTGCAGTAACCTGTGTCATGTGTTAAAACATAGCTCCCAACAAGGATGAAAAGAGCAAAAATTATTTTAAAGAGAGCTCAGGTCAAAGATTACAGAATTAGAAACTAGATTATATAATTCACATACTTCTCTCTCATATCTAGTAACCATCTGTCACTTTTTACCCTAATTCAGAGATATGCATTAAATTGTCAATTCTATTCAGTTTTTCCTCCTGCTCTTTAACCTAGTTTTCCCTGGTCTCTAAGTTCTAGAATTTTTTACTCATGTATCCTCAGGTCACTTCTTACTGTCCAGCGATTTTCAGCCTCTGTTAAGTAGTCAATATGTTCAGTGTTCCATTGACAGCTGCATATCATACATCTTAGAAAGCACATCTCATCCTTGGTCATGGGTACTCAAGCATCTAACACACTTTGCAACATGAAATATAGCAATCTCTACTAAGGGAACTTCTTGGGGTTGGAGGAAGCTATGGGCATAGGGTGGGGGGTGAGGGGTGGCCCAGAATCTGCAGCAGGAAGAGAAGAGCAAGCATTCTCACCTTCTTTGTTAAAGACATGATTTCCTCTACAAGTATACACTCATGTTGCTTAAAATTCATAAAATGAGAAAAATACTGATGCACCTATTTTTAGTCTTCCATCCTATCACATTTCCTATATACAAACAAAGTAAGTCTTAGAGCATTCCTGATTGAATAAGCATAATAGCTGTATTAACAGGTATCAGAGGGGAGGGTAACACACAGTGGGATGTATATATAAGTGTGTTCCCAGATTCTGTTGGTTGGTTTCCAATTAGAAGCCCCTCCAACTGGAAATTGGTCCTTGTTTAATTGTTAGTAAATTGGGGGAAAATTTGGATATCAGCTTTCTTATTTTCTGCTGATCCATGTGGTAAGGGTCAGAGCCAGCCTCTTCTGAGGTACTAGAAGCTTGACTTTAGCCTGAACTAGAACCTGAATGATGAAGAGAAGAATTTTCCAGTCTTTAACTGGGTATTCATCTAAACATGAGTAGGTGAACCAGTGCATAAAAACTCGCACAGAAAACCTTGGCCAGACAGAAAAACCCTAGGGGTAGACTGTCATGGAAATGGTCCACACTTAGAAAAGAGCCTGCAGGTTAAGATAAATTAATCCTAGACTAAAAGCTATCCTAGAACTGTCCAAGAAAGCCTAAAGGCAGCCTCATAAGGAGCAAAGAGATCCCAAGCAACTTAACTGTGTGTTGGAGCAAAGCACAAAATTCTTTAAAGTGAGAAAATAAAATAAGTTCTTCACAATATAAAATGGACAATGTCTGGCATCCAAAACAGGTTTCCAAATGTGGTTGACACAAGATGATGGTGATGCCCACTTACCCATTGTTTATTCAAGTTTTGTTGTTGTTATTGTTGTTGTTGTTGTTGTTGTGACCAAAAGACCTGAGAAGAACAATTTTAAGAGAGAAAAGTTTATTTGGTTCACAGCTTCAGAGATTTCCATCCATAGATGGCTAACACATTTGTTCTGGGCCAGAAGTGGGGTAGAATAATGGGGCAGAAGAGCATCATGGAGGAAAGCAGCTCAGGACATGGCAGTCAGGAAGCAGAGAGAGAGATTAAATTCGGCTCACCAGGGACAAAATATAAATCCCAAAAGCACCCTGCAATGAGCCACCTCCACCAGCCACTCCGTACCTGCCATGTTACCACCCAGTTAATCCCTACCAGAAGATTAATGCAGGCATTAATCTAAAGCTCCCCTAACCCAATCATTTTGCCTCTAAACCTTCTTGTTTCTCACCCCTGATCTTTTGGAAGACACCTCATATCTAAACCATAATACCCATCTTTCAATATTTATTCTAATGGTGATAGAGAACAAAGCAATGTATGCATGTGGGGGGCTACTATGTCCTAATATTTGTTCCCTTCTACCACCCCTGAAATTCATATGTTGAAAAGTAATCCCCAAATGATGGTATAAAGAGTTGAGACCTTTAGGAGGTGACTCAGTCCTCATGAAGAGAATCGGTGCCCATTCACCAAGCCCTAGGGAGCTTGCCTTGCCAACACTGAGGACTCACCTGGAAGGGAGCCTCTATGAGGAATGGACATTCATCAGACAACACCAGCTTCTTTATCATTGCCAGTCTCCCAAACAGTGGAAAACGGAAACAAATTTCTATTGTTTAGAAGTTAAGAAAGAAGAGCTCTTTGTTAAAGCAGCCCGAAGAGTCTAAGACAGAGATAGAACTCCAAAGCAAAACAAAAATCCTCATCAATATTTGAGCACAGGAGATGTATAAAATTTAAAACAACTACAAAGAAAGGAGAAAAAAATTACTCTCCATCTGAAATCTCTTATGCTTTCTTTCCACCCTGGTCCCATCAAACGTGGAGCTAAGCAGAATAGAGGAGAACTGAGACCAAGTGCTGGAAGAAGAGACAGGCTGGCCTAAGTTTGATTGAGAAACACCACCAGAAACAGGGAGCCCACACTTCATCTGGAAGCCTTTTTTTTTAAAATGAGGAAAAAACTGAGTGTAGGTCGTATGGTAAACAGAATAATGCTCCTGACAAAAGGCATTATTTTACCCCTCAGAACTTCTGAATGTGGAATTTCTGTGACTGGGTATGGATAAAATGGTGACCTTGAGATGAGGAGACAATGTTCTATCTGGGTGTGCTGTATGTAGTCACATGGTCCTTGAGGGTCCTGAAAATCTTCCCCAGCTGTGGTGGGACATGGAGTTGTGTCTATATGGAAGGGCATGTCAGAATGCTGGCAGCCTGAGGACCTGGACTGTTGGTGCTGGTTTTGAAGGTGGCAGATGGGGGCCACAGGCCAACTCAGGCAGGTGTCTTCTGGACCTGGAGAAAACCAGCTGACCCATTCTGTTTTCTCGGTCTCCAGAAGGAGCCCTGCTGTCACCTTGGTTTTAGCAGGTGGACCCACATTGGAGTTCTGAGCTGCAAAATGTAAGATAAACTTATGTTGTCTTAAGCCATTGTTTGTAGTAATTTGTTAGGGCCACATTAGAAAACTAACATGGTAGGTCATAACAGACTGCAAAGTGAGGGTATGGAATATGCATGATTGAACATATCCAATGGAGATGAGCTGACTTTCATTTCCTCTTGTGTGTTTGTGCTTATTTTTTATGTTCATTCCTACTTTCCTTTGTATGGCATGAATTCCTTGTATGTCACGCAGGCTCATGCTCAGTAAGCCAGCAAAGAGGCCAGTTAACTGCCTCCTTGGCTTCCACAAGCAAAGTTACACAAAGCACTCCAGGTAGTGAAGCACTCTTAACAGTGACAGCCATAATCATATCAGAGGCATTAAACTAAGCTGTACCCTCATAGAGCCAGTAGTACCTCGCTAGCCCAAAGCTTCAGCTACTGCAGTAGTGTAGTTATAATGTTCTATGGAAGAGTCAGCTCACCAAAGTTCAAATTCCTTTGGCAACTAGTTTTGACAATCATTATACCATTCATCCAACGGTATTCAAAACAATAATGTGTTCCTCATTCCCTTGATTGGTAATTCTACATATTGATATAATTCTATGTCAATAATTATTTGTCAGACTTCTACTGGTACTTCTTGGTAAAATCATATTAATTTATAATATTTTCAGTATTTTGTACTGAGTTTGATTTTTAAGTACCTTTATAATTTCTAGTAATCTATAGCCTTCATTAAATTCCTGTGAGTGAAGCTATTGACTATTTCTTGAAGATATAATATGCAAGATTCAATAATTCTAAATTTCTTTGCATGATTTAAATTTTTATTAATTAAAATAAAATCATTGGGATTTTCCAGTTATCATTTTATGGTTGAATTCTTGAATGTAATTTGGTAAGAAAAAGAATATATTCATGGTTTTAATTATTTAAAATTTGTTGACATACTTTCTGGATGATTACTTGATTAATTATTGAAAATTTTTATTTTTATTAAACAACTGTGTACTTACACTCATTGGATTCACCTTTCTTTGTATGCCTATGAAATCAAATTGGATATTCGTGTGTTTAAAACATTTAATAGTCTTACTTTTTTATTTTCTTGTTCTATTAATTATTCAGAACATTTGTATATTTTTCCACTTTTGTCAATATTTTCTATATGTATGTAGGTGCATGTGTATATATATATTAAGTGGACACAAATTTTGAATTATTATATTTCTTTGTGTATGGAATGCTTTTTATTACATAAAACTATGCATCATTGTTTTCCAATTTTCTTGTTCCTAGAATCATATACTCAGCAGTTGTAAGAAGTGTAAGTTAGATAATTAATTTTGGCCTAGCTTTTATTTTTAATTCTCTGTTTTATCATCCACCAATTTCTCAATTAGTTCTTTATTTTTCAATTCTATAATTTCTAATTGTTTTAATTATTTCCATTTGTGTGCTGAATCTTCAATCTTTCTCTTGTACCTTTATATTGTGAAAGTATAATTCATTTGAAGTCCCTTTCTGATATATGGAGCTTTGGAGCATCTATTTCTGTTGTCTGTTGTTTCCACTGATTTCTACCCATACTTCTTCATATTCTTGTTGATTTTGCATCCCCTTATTTAAATTTACTTCTGAAATATGGTTACCAGATATCTTTAATCCCATTTCAAAGGTGGCGATGGTTTGAGGACAAACTACACTACCTTCATAGGGCTCTAATAATTTTTCATCTTCACTAGTATGATGGAAACCTTCATGGTCTAAACCCAAAACTAGGGGTTTATTGTTACATCTTAGTAGGCCCTGGTTCTCCAGGGGCTTATTTGGATACTTCAGTCTTCCCTGCAGTCTTTCCCCTGCTCTCTTTACTAATGAGAAAATGTGCCCATAAAAGGAAACCCCAAAACTTTTTATCAATGTGGAATTAAGTACCAAAGGTCTGTTAACTAATGATTTTCTTCATACATATTGACAATTTAAAGTTCTACTTACCAATTTTGACACATCTTATAATTAAATATTAAGGGTAACCTCTATC
The DNA here is from genome assembly GCF_052094955.1 of Ictidomys tridecemlineatus. NCBI lineage: Eukaryota > Metazoa > Chordata > Mammalia > Rodentia > Sciuridae > Ictidomys > Ictidomys tridecemlineatus. Next base: position 78,363,742 of record NC_135485.1, on the reverse strand, counting down.
ATCTGAAATAACCAGGCTTCAAAATAGTATCAGATTAGAATGAAAATTGACATATTCTCAGATGTGAGGCATCATTTTTGCTGTGCCATCTAGACTCTCTTTCATCTTTCATTATACATGATCAGTTTCTGTAGAGCACACTGGGAACAATGTTAATGAAAACATACAGTTTAACCCCCTTTACACATTCTGTAATTATTAAATTAGCAACTCTGTGCTGCCTTTGAGAAGTAGGCAAAATGAATAAACCAACTAAATCAAGATATTACATTTTGATACCCAAATACAGAATCTCCCAAATCTGTATGTTACAATGGCACTCTGCTGTTGTCACAAAGGATCTCTTTACATGATAAAATAGCCCTATTTCCTTTCCCAATGTATAGAAATTTGTCTCAATCCACTGGGTGCTATAACAGATTTTTGGATTTAGCTACAATGACCTTATAACTATTACTAGGAGGTTAGCATGGCTTGTCATTGATTTCTAATGTAATAAGCCACGTCAAACTATTATTACTTTAAACCAAGATTTTTGTCTGTGATCCACTCTGTGGGTCACCACTTAGTGCTGGATTCTGCTGTGTAGCAATTCTGCTGCCCCTGCTTAGTCATTATTTGATTTGCAATATCTGGTACCTACACTGTGGCTAGCTGGTGGCCATTCTCACAAGTCAGATGGTTTTTGGTGGACATTGGCTGCTCCATTACGCAAGACCTAGCAGACTAGCCCTGATCTCTTCATATGGCATTCCAAGAATAGAATACAAGCTGTGAGAACCAGACTTGAAAACAGCAATAGGCCTGCCATGTCTGTTGTTAAAGCAGCTAACAAAACTGATCCAGATTCAAGAGATGGGGAAACAGACTCTGTCATTTGGTGAGAATTGCTACAAATTGTGAACATTTTTGATCTATCAGAGACTTTCTCATGAATTAAAAAGATGCCCATCCTGTCCTAAGATGCTTAATCCTTAATGATTAAGGACATGGCATCAGGACAAAAGTCCACTTCTGGATATAGTTCTGGTTCAGGTATGGATGTTGCTTCCTGGGTACAGCTCGCATGTGGTTTCTCTTGATCTACTGACATGTGACTAAAGGGAAAACCTGTTCCCTATGGATTCCATAAAAAGAACACAGGCACTACCTGCCATTCTAAAGATAATCACCATAAAATCCATGGAATTTATAATTCTGTGACAATTCCAAAATCCAGTCATGTTTGTGTTGTCAATATCCCCCACCTCAGGAGCAGGAAATATTTCTTCATTAGTATCAAATTCTGCTTTTTTGAGTTCCATAGCCCCATGTTCTCTATAGCTATGTATCTACCCTGTGGATTCTGGGCTAAGTTTTCCTTTACTGTAATAAAATGATCCACATCTGCATTTGGGAAGCTTTCTTGGCTTTATGCTCATAGACAGCTGGGGGTCCTGAAGCTCTCTTATTTCAAACTGTTCCTTTTAATTCATGTCAGTACAAACTTCTTAATAATGAGCAGGCTTTCTAAACATCAGATTATAGTCTATTCTTCATTAAACAGATGCCACACAAATATTTTAAGAGAACTTTTTTCTATTTATTGGTTCTCCTTGAGGATAGGACCAGAGTTGACATACTTATAAACATAGTTGGGTAGCTGAGAGGATCTACTAGACCCTACCTTTAATATATTGTTAATTGTATCAGACTCATTTGGTCCCATCCTTAAAATCTTTATGCTGATAATTTCTTGTTTTGTGAGTCTTTTGCTGTTTTGAAAATATATGCAGCATGAATGGCTTGACATCCCAATCCAAGCCAGCCCTTCTTTCTTTGTGTTTAAATTCTGCTTACAATTTGGAAAATTCTCCTTTTAATTTATCTCTTCTTCCCATATCTTACCATACACAGTCAGAAGTAACTAACTGAGTGTTCCAGCTTCCTGTCTAGAAATCTCTTTAGCTATAACCACAATTTATTAAGTAAATATTCTATCTTCCAATTAACCTCATTGTTAAGTCTTGCCAATTGTTTTGCTATTTCCTCCAGCATCTGAGTCTAATTTCTTCCCTCTTTTCCAGTCTCTTTCAGAAGTTGAAAAGAAGCCACATTTCTAGCCTCTGATTGTTTGCATCTTAATATGATACCAAATTTTAAGAAAGTGGGACAGACATTTGTGGGATAGACAATAAGATTTCCAGCTGTATAGTAGCCACACCAAAAAACTAGTGCCTCAAAGCAAAGCTATTTTAATTTTTGTGCATGGCACACTCTTCTGCTGATACTACATTATATCCCTGAGGATTGTTTGTCATCCACCTTCTTAAGGGCTGGGATCTGTGGCAACCTCATTCTCTCACAGGACAGTGGGTGCTGGTATGACCCATGTGGCATTATTCAGGCACAACAAGGGTTACAAGGCCAACAGTGCCTGAGCTTGGGAATTGTGTATCTTTTTCTCTTTTAATTAGTCACTAACTAGTCACAGGGCCAGTCCAGATGCAAGTTATAGGAACTCCAATGCCCCTCATAAGATGGGAGTGATTGTGCATGATTAGTAGCCACTTTTAATCTACTTATATCCAACTTGTGTTAGGTAACTTTTTCTTAGCTTGCACATACAAAGGAACATGATTTTGGATTTTGGATCTGTTTGATGTTAATTTTTGTCTCAAGTGCTATCCATCTGTTTTACAACAACTTCTTTTTATTCTTTCTATTTCTCTGCTCAAAATATCTTTTAATTTTATTATTTCTTAAAATTAACAGATTTTATTTTACTCCCTTGAAATCATATTTAGTTCCTCTTTATCCTTCATTTTCTTTATCTAATGTGGCAAAGCCTATTTAAATGACACTTGATTCTCTCTGTTTCTTTAATCCTCTTGCTGTAATATCACAGCTACAGATAAATTGCCTCAAGACCTTTCTCTCAGGCTTCCTCTTACTAGTTTCCATCCAGTTAACCCACATCATTAGATTAAACATCCTAATCCAGTTGTACTTTTGTGATCCCTCTCTCTGGGTCAAATTTCAAGCAATTCTCATTCATACCGCCAGACATTCTCAATATTTTCAGACTATGTGAGGGTTTTTAAAATATAATTTTATTCTACCTTACTTACTCAATTTTGCTATGACTCAATTTAAATCTTTATTTCCAGGTCTTATTACATCTTATGTTTTATATATGACATTTATTTTTCATTCTTTGTGTTATTCATGAGCACTAAACCTGACTATTTTGTTTTGTGTATTTGCATGTGTGAATAGTGCCAATACTCACTATAATTAGAGTTTGCTTCTTTAAGCTTTCTAATAGTGAAAACAAATACCTACCTTCCTTAAAGTTTCAGTTTGTTTGTACATATAAACATTCAGTTTAACATATACATTTTTATAGTTTTATTTTTTTCTTATTCCAAAAATATTTACTGAAATATTATGTTGTGACCGGCACAGATAGATATTTAGAATACCAAGGTGAGAAAAAACAAACAAACAAAAAACTGCAGATGCCTTTTAAATCTAATAGCTTATGTGAGAAAGAATGTATTAATAATATAACCACCTTAATAAATAGTAGTCACCACTGAATTACTGCTTTCAAAAGGAATGTGTAGTTTAATATATACACAGGTTCACATGAAGTTGACTTCCTCTGATTTGAGTGAGGTTCCCAGAGGAAGCATTGGTTGGATTGGTTATACAGGAAATTTCCTTGCAGTTAAAAGTTTGACTGAGTGAAGAGGAAGAGAGACATTCAAAAATAGGGAAAGCTGAGTGTGGTGGTGCATGCCTGTAATCCCAGAGGCTCAGGGGCTGAGACAGGAGGATCTTACCTTGGCCTCTACAAGGAACTAAGCAACTCAGTGAGACTCTGTCTCTAAATAAAATATAGGGCTGGGAATGTGGTTCAGTGGCCTAGTGACCCTGAGTTCAATTCCTGGTACCAAAAAAAAAAAAAAAGGAACATGGAAAAGGGGTGTGGTATGTAATTCTTGGTGGTGGGAAGGAAAGAATAAGGAAACCTAAGATGATCAATGCTAAGATGATAAAAGGGACTTGAATGCACCAAGATTGACCCCTGGAGAAACCAGAGTGGAAGGCAGATGCTCTCTGAGGGCTATTTACACCCTGTGAAGGATCTGGGTCTTCTTTCTAATAGAAATGGGAAAACCCTGAGGGTTTTGAATAAAGAAATGTTGTGATTAGATTTGTCGGCAAGGTTATCTACCAGTGGATTGAGCAAAAAGTGTCAAAATGAATGGGGGCGGGGGTCCCCATAGGAAGAAGGAGGATAAAACTGAGATGCAAAATGAGCAATTTTTTTTTTTAATTTACAAAATGTCCCAAGTAGTTCTACTTAGTTGCCTCAGTAGTGATGGACAGGAATGAAGAACAAGGTGGAGCTGGGATTCTGGGCACACAAGAGCAAGAATAACAGTGCCTGTGTTTAATCAGGGGAGAATCAGGAAAGGGTGGGAATTAAAAGAGGAAATATTGTTCCACCCAATAGTGAGAATTCCTATCTTTCTTTTTTCTTTATTTAAACCAATTATCGGAGCTGTGATTGACATATAAAGGGTGAAAAGCTTTGTTTCTTAAAAGCAAGGCATATCCCATGCCTCAGATGCCCCAGCTCTCATTGCGTGGCCTTCGCCTCCGGTTTATACACAGCTTTGGTAAAGTTGCATGTGGGCCTGTGTTCAGTGTGCTCTGACCATGTCTCAAGTGTGCACACTTCACTCTGCAGGGGCTTTTCTGTAAGCCACAGGCAGAGATTGGAGCTTTCTGGACAAGAACGTAGAACACTCTGGGAATGTGGTATAGGGAACAACCCCACAGGTCAAATACCAGGTTGTTCACACTCTTGACCTCTATAATGTTGTCTCTTTGGGATTTTTTTACTTTCTGAATCTTTCCCTGCTCCCTCTCAAATGAACTATGAGCACATTGTCCTTGTATTGAAATTTGCTTCAGGGATACTCAAGGTAAGAGAAGAAGCAAATTCTTTCTTGAAAACAAGAGGGATTGCATTGGGGTCTAGGTTGAAGACAGTTGCTTTGAAGAGGAAAACTGAATTGTACAGAAGAATATAATAGAAATTACTGGCAAGATTTTTTATTTTTCTGAAATACACATGATCTATATTTTCTCCTCAATTAGGTTATCTCCCTGAAAGTAGACTTAATACTTTTGTTGCTTTCCCAGAGCATTTTCTGAGTACATGACAGATACTAATAGATACTGGTGGGTAGTATCTATTAATAAAATCAATAAAATTGATTCATTATGAATTGCTATTCTTGGTATTGATTATAAAATCTCACACATGTCAGTATTGTATTTTCATTAAAGAAAAACCTGAAAACCTGTAGACTAAAAGTTTAATGCTATTAATTCAAAAGGGTTTTTTGTAAATATGGAAAGGTAGATTTGAAATCCTTGCAATTTGTGGCTATTATGATTATTCTTTGAAACCTGGAAAATGTAATTGTTATAAATTCAAAAGATTGAACTGTTTTTAAGGTTTTTTTCTGTCATAAAGCAATTGGCTTTGTAAGTCAATGTGGGCAGAATATCAATAAGGCATTAATCAAACAAAGCACCCATGAGAAATCACTCAGTAGAATTATTTTAGTATACCCATGTAGTGATCAATTTTTCATTACATCAGAAATATTGTGAACATTTTAGTGGTTTAAAATGTAAACTGAAGAACAATTTCTTTAATGATGGTGTGAGGAACTTCACAGACTCCAATGAGCAATCATAATTGGTTAAAATTCCAACCATTTCAATTCTATGAAAATTGTCATTGGGGTGTGTAACTAGTGAAGAAGCACTTCTCCAGGCAAATCTATGACATCTCAGTAAGACACAGTAAGAGTCTATGCCACAGGGACCATGGCCCACTCCTTCCCCATCCAGCCAAGCGTGATAGATGCTCCAGTCTGAGTGAGTGAGGCCAAGAAGATGGTGCTCCTTTTTCCATGCCCTCCTTCAAGAACTGTGGTGTCTTTGTGGAAGTGCAGTTGGTTAACATTTCTCATCCACCCATCCCCCTGTTCCAGGTTGTGGGACCAACTTCCAGGTGAGTAAAACCCAGATATCCAGGGAGTCCTTCATTTGTCCACATTCATGGGGCATTACAGGGAAAGAAGATGAGGTCCTGACTACCCCTGCCCCAGTCCACTGACATGGACTGGCTGTCCAATTCAGGAGGGGTAACTAAGGTGGCCCGAGGCTGTCACTCTGAGAGAAGCAGGCCACTTTTCCCCTTAAGCTCTGGAGCAGTACTACAGTGCTGATACACACTCCAATGTTGATAAAGCTTGAAATACTGTGCTAAGTGAAACTACCAGGCAAAAGAAACCACATAGTGTAAGATTCCATTTATGTGCAATGTCCAGAATAAGCAAATTTTCCCAGCCAAAAAAATAAAAGATTTTTTTGAGAGATGAAACTGCTCAAAAATGATTGTCATAATGGTTATACAAATGTAGTAAAAAAAAGATCATTGTATTGTAAACTTTCAGACAGTGAATTATATCTCAAAGTTGTATAAAATAATCTACCACATGATTATTTAAAACATTGAATAATCTCTGTATGAAGTTATTTCTGAATGATTATTTTATTCTTTACATAATGTAGATAAAAATAGGAAGAAGATTAAACTATAAAAGTCATAAATCCTAAAAAGTTAAGCTGGATCTGAATTTTAGTAATGATTCAACCTATCTTTTAAGATAGGCTAGCTATGGAGCTTTTTATGAATATCTTTATGGTGCATTTGTGTAATCCTGAAATTCCCCAATGTACAAATCAATGAATGGACTTGGCCTCCCATTGAGTTTTTAGCACTAAAATACATATGCTCATAATTGTGAGCATGTCATATGCTTGGAGCTTCTCACCCATGGTTTCTTAACGTTCCCTAAGTCCCTGAGCCTCTGAATATCTTTTGACTGCCATTCCCATTCTACTAGAAAAAGCACACTGTAACCTAATTATGTATACAACGGTAGGGCTAAGAGTTTGCAAATGTGGAGTTGCCTCTATATTGGATACTCTTTTAATTCCAATAAAATAGAAACTTCAAGAGACTAGGAGAAAGAAACTAATAAGGAAGTTTAATTGTCCCTTGCTAAGCAATATTCTTATATTACCTGGAATTCTTCTAGTCTTCTATTAAAAGTAAGTCAACTGTGAACAAAATTTCCAGGATCTTAAATTTTCATGTTAGAAATAAACTGAGAACCTCCCCCACCAACAGCTAAGACCTTGAAACAAGGTCCTGTGATGGCATAAAAAGGGAGAAGTGTTTTGACCCATTTATAATTGTCTGTGGATAAAAGCCATGTGCTAATCATGTTTTAAGGTTGGTTTACTGATGCCAACTGACATACATCAGTGATGTATCTTTTTTGCAGCTGGTGAAACTCAGAAGAGAGAGAGAGAGAGAGAGAGAGAGAGAGAGAGAGAGAGAGAGAGAGAGAGAGAGAGAGAGAGAGAAGGAGAGAGGGAAAGGGCGTCTTCTGCTTTCTCTAATAAGTAAAAATTAAAAACAAATGAGTATTGTTTTTAAAATGGGGACTTATCAAATAAATTTTGTATACTTCACCTATTCTCCTTCTTTGATGCAATATCAAACTATCCACTTGGGAAGTTGGAGAAATACAGTATTTAATCAGCAGGATAAAAACATTTTTAAAAATCTTCTACTTCCTAAGTTTCTACAAGTGCAGTGTGTTGTATTGGGCATCTAAGAAAAAAATTAAAAAGCAAAAATTAAACAGTAATGTCACAACATGGAAAATTATACATCTATTTAAAACAGTCCACAGAGACCTTACTGAATCAAAGTAAAAATCCCTGTTCCAAAATTTTCAGGTTAACTTTTCCAAAGTGTAGTTCTCTGAACATTATAGTCCTTCAAAAATACATATACATCTTTATGTGAATAAAACAGCAATACAAAAAAAGTTTCTGTTTTGTAAACTTTTGGAAAGTGCTTAACATTATTGCTCCTAATTGGAGACTCACAATGAGTATTGGCATGCGGAAAGCTCTGAATCTTCACCATTGAGAAAACACAATGTTTTGTTCCAAAACAGTATTTTTCCTTGTTTCTTCTCCATACCAAATATTAACAATCAGACCTAAGGCTTGTTTTTCAATGCAATTGATTAACAGTGGTGAATATAACAATAAGACACAGGATGACCTCAGATAACTTCTATTTAAGAATAAAGACTGCTTATCATTTACAAGTATCAAGTAAGAATGACTTCAGTTGTCTTTAGATAGGGGATATAGATACAACACATAGGAGTCACAGAGCATCAATTTCTCACTGGCTTAACAGTTTTTAGGTACTGTCAAGTATGAAGATATGCCTTTTCTCTTTTGTGGAACTAGTCAAAACCTAATGGCTAGGAAGATACTGAAACTGGACATCATTGGTCATTGTGGATGAGAATATTTAAAAAGATGATGTTGAGTAAAGAAAAATAAAAAGTGGATAATGGCACTGATAATGTTTCCTAATTGTGACTCTAGATGCAGTCTCAGTAAGTGACCAAATGGCCCCATTTGGCATGGTTTAAGTTTGACTTGTAAATAATCAATATGGAATATGGATGGTAGAGTTGATGATATTCTAATAAGAGTAACAGCATGTGCCACATGACCTAAGGTGCCTCCAGCAAAATGGATTTTATTTGTTTAGTGACAGATAATGCAATGATGAACATTCCAAAACAAAGTAGTTACAGAAATAAGAATTTTACACCTCACTTTTAAAATGTATTGAATCTTACCATTTTGGATATTATTTGACTATTTATTTCAAGCAAAAATTGAATAAATACTACATAGCTTTTCATAGTTTTAGTTATGAAACTAAGGAAGGTTATCTTAGAAATAAAATGAAAGTCAAACAGCTTAAAAACAATTTAAGATATTTAGTTTTAGAAAACTCCATCATCAGAATAAATAAAATAACACACTACTATGTTTGGGGAAAAATTAGTTCACTTTCAAAGAAATAATTGCAATATTTAGTTTTATATACAATAGTCGTCTGAGGGCTGCTACTTTTATTTTTCAGTTGTAGCCTGGCACAAAGAAAATCAAAATCCTGCATTTTTAAAGGAAGTTAAAATGCTTTGGAGATGCATAGGGTATTTCCAAGATTATCAAGAAACAAGGAGGCATCCACTAAACCAGTGAAATGATGCTCCGTTTTCCCTTGTCTTCAATTTGCTTTCTACTGCTCTTGTTTATACTTTATAAACTGACTCCTCAGTGTATCTTTTTCTTGGGGTTTCTGTCTATTGAATGTCTATAATGTTGCCTTTATTGCCTTTATTGATAATTATTTAGTCATGATAGAATTGACACTGTTTACTTTGGGAATTGGAGAAATATGGTATTTAATTAGCAGAATAGAAAGAATTCTAGCCTTCGGACTATTACTGTCTTCTCCTATGATTTACGGGAGTCTTCCTATATCTCAAATTGACTATAAAACAGTGGGAATGAAATTCATACTTGTTGAAATATTGATGCCTATATTGAAGGGTGTATAATAAGAAAAGACTTTTATTTCTTTCATTTTTAGAAGAACACTTTGTGGGTACTCGTGTACTTTTCTGTATTATTGTAAAAACGTGTTTTCAGTAAGTTTTAAGTTGTATCAGTTGTGTGCACTTCTGGACATTCTCCACTGGGTTTGTGGTATGAATTTATCATACATTAATATCAGTCTGTTAAACACATTTACTTTAAATTTCTTCAGTTCAATTTTAGATGATTCAATGTTTGAAGTTTAGCGAGACACTGTTCTTTAATAGTTTGCAGTTAAACTTTCAGTGGTGATGTGTCTAATTGCAGTATAACATGTTATAAGAGAAGTTGTGTGCTGAATGGGTTTTCTAAAGTTTACATATTTTTTTCTTAGATGAGCATCTTGATAGTGTTTCTTCATGGGCCCTCAAACGTCCATGGTAAAGTGTCTTAATTCCTGGAATTTCCTAGAGCCTGTATCAGTGTTGAGGGGCATGTCTCATGACACACAGTCAGACAGAGGTACATCAGGTTACACTGGCCACAATGGACTAATTTCTTTATAAGAAGAAGTTAAGCTTAGTTATAAAAACAGACTGAGCTAGCCACTCATAAAAACCAATTTTTATTGCCATCCTTTCTCAATATTCTGGGGCTCCCTGAGAAGTTAATTTTTTGAATTTTGCTGTCTCCATTGATATTTTCCAATGAATGTAAAATAACTCCAGATGTCTGAAAGGTTCCTTATTTTACATTTAAACTCATTTTCATTTGAGTGTGTTGTTTTCCCGAAATCACTATATTTGTGGAATCCATGTAATTTGCCTTAAAAGGTCAAATTCAAGAAGTCATCCAGCATCAGTGTGCCAGATACTTTCTCTTTCAAGGATCATCTACAATCTGGGATAACTCCCTTACATTCATGGAAACAGTAAAATCACCTCCTCAGCACTAATATGCAAGATCTCTCTCTCTCTCTCTCTCTCTCTCTCTCTCTCTCTCTCTCTCTCTCTCTCTCTCTCTCTCTCTCAGTGTTCACTTCTCTGCCTAGGGTATCTTCCCTAGGGGTCATGGATTTTTAGGAGGTGCTATATTCATACACTATTCCCAAAGCATTAAACAGCCCCAATTCTGAGAATGCTCCTTTGGTTTTAGGTCACATGGAAATGCCACTAAATGATGTATCATCAAATCTTAAAAATCCGTTCAAAGCCAAACATTGCTGATCTGAGGACACATTGTATCTTTACTTTAGTTCATCACTAAGCATTTGCTTCATTGCAAGGCTAACACCATGATCATAAAGTTTGTCACTTGGACATGTGCATGTATCCACCCTTTTCAAAACTCCATGACTTATATGGATGTGATACATCCTAATCTCACACACTAGTCTTTTAGGGATTTTATAATAAAGAAGCACAACTAGGTAGCTTAAAATGACAGAAGTTTATTACCTTATAGTTGTAGATGTTAGAAGTCTGAAATCATAGTATTGGCTGGTCCATGCTCCTTCCCAAGGGATTAGAGAAGAATCCTTCCTTGGGACTCTCCTTGTTTTATGGCAGCACAGGTCTAATCCCTGCCCCCATCTTTGCATGCCCATGTCCCTGTGTGTCTGTGTCTCTTTGCTCTTTTCCTACTTCTTTTAACAAATTTGCCATACTCCAGTGAGGCCTAATTTTAACTTAGTAGCATCTGCAAATATCCTGTTTCCAAGTTCAGAGATAAGTTCATATTCACCCAGTACACAGGGATCCAAATACTCTACATATTTGGGAAGTCCAGGCTCAATCTGTTGAAGACAGGAAATTCTTTCCCTTTCTAGATATCCTGGGATGTTTGGAAAGGCCATATTTTTAAAGTCCTGTTAAGTTTTCCCTAAGATAAAAGAAATATCACTCTCTGTGATAATGGTATACAAATGAGGGCACAGGAAGGATTTTGCAATACATAAATGTACTTCAAGGCCTAGACAAGAATATTTTAAGTAAATCAGATTCCATGATTTCAAATTCCATACCTATACTTTCCTAAAAATTTTCAGTCTGAAATTAGATCTTGCAAAGAGGTATAAAGCTGATCTCCTTTCCCTCTTCCCACTTTATGAAGAGAGAGAGGGGGGGGAGAGAGAGAGAGAAAGAGAAAGAGAGAGAGAGAGAGAGAGAGAGAGAGAGAGAGAGAGAGAGAGAGAGAGAGAGAGAGAAGGAAAAAAAACAAACTTTGGTATGGTATAAAACCTAAAGGCAGTTTGAAATAGAAATTCTTTTCCAAAAAGCATCTTTAATAAAGGAGCATTCTTTGTTCATGCTTTACATACATTTCAGTGAGCTTTAAAAGAGGGTAGTTGGGGACTTTAAATAGATTTTGAAGTGATATAGCAGAAAAATATGACAATTTTCATGTGGAGATCCCGACTCACCACCAACTAATGCCAATAAATTAATCCCTTCTGAGAGAACCCCATGGAAGGCAAAGAAATGCCTTGGTAAGAAATATTGAAGATGGAAGGACACTATTTCATCCTCCAGGATGTTCATGGGGAGAGAGTGTGTTAACCTATCTATTTCAGAACTAGATTTCAGAATGAAATGGTTGCTATAGGGATGCATATTAATACATTTATTGAAATTGAAAAATGAAGTCAGACTTTCCCTGACAGAACTCTGATATTTCTGATTAGAATGAAAATATTGACTGGATTTGCCAATTAGGATATATTGCTGACATTTTCCAAATTGAATAAGGGAAATCTGTAGGTCCAGGCTTTGACAAACATATATAATGAAATGTGTGATAACATTAAAACATTTTATCCAAAACATTTATTGGCAAAGACATGTTGAATTGAACAATATTTCAATCTTTGAGTATACTGATTTAATCAAGATGTGTCAAAGTGAAGGATTAACATTATAATTAAGAGTCATTTGATAAGTTTCAGTAAGCTTTCTCTTTCTGGGGCTTTTTTCCATTTGTTTTTTTTATGTTCTCCAGGAATTGAGAACTGAGTGATTCTAATTATAGGGTAATAAATTCATTTGTAAATACAGTAGAAGGGTGCATAAATTATGTCTAGAATACTTTAACTCTTTCGATGCAACTTTCTATAGAAAGTTAAATTGTTTATCTTTTTTAATTACAAGAATATTGCAATTTTTAAACTGTTGATGAATAATTTCAGATTCCAACTTAAGAATGTATGAGAGGGCACATAATGTAATTTTATTTTATAGTTCAAAATAACAAAAGTATATAAAAAACACTTCAGGAAAGCAGAGGCTAGAGTGTAATTTTATGAGCCTATGTGTGGAGCAAGACCAGAATATAGAAAGTTGTGTGAAAATATTTCTTGTTCATTTGCAATGAAACTGCAGCAGAAGATAGAGTACAGTTACTGTATTAATCAGGTTATTCAGTAACACTGTGTTATCTGAAACATCTTTTGTGACTTCCTGATTATTTTTGTAACTCTTCTTATTCATCCATGCCAGGTGACTAAAGCTCAAATTAATTCTTTTTTAGAGTTAGCTAGAACCATGTTTTCTTAGCATTTTATTTTATCAGAATTTTTCTTAAACCTAACACAGAGAATATTGATTCTCATAGCCAAGTAGGACTTATAAGCCTCAGGTTTCTTTGTTTTGTGAAATGTGAATGCACCAGGCTTAGTAGAGTATACTCAGCGAATAGTGCTATTCAACCAGGTTATGACGTTCATCTCCACTGCTTCGTGACATCTTGGAGAGATCACATAGATTTTTGCTCAATTTCAATCTGTGTATCTTCATACATAAATCTGGGAATCTGAACTCAAAGAAAACATCAGATATAGTGGGAAAATTGTAAGTTAATTCAAATGACAAGAGGAAAATTTTAAAAAAGCATTTGTCAATAATACTTAACTAATCTTACTCCAGACAGACCTTAGCAAAGATGAGAAGAAAAAAAGACCAATCCAACAGAATAGTGGATGAGGGTTTTGACAGCATTCTATGAAGAGGATAAATGTCCATTTTAACTAAAGAAATGCAAATTCAAACAACACTGAAATATACTTTCCCCCTTATCAGACTGTCACACATCCCAAAGTTTAATGTGGCCCCTTGTAGAGGCTATGGGAAAAGAGATTTGCTGGGACATTGCTTCAGAGCACAGTGGTACTGTTCCTATGCAATAGCTTTTGGCAATACCTATTGAAATAAAAAGTTCATTCATCCATGGACCTCACAATCCATGTTCTGGGAATTTATTCTAAATCGGATAGTCAGCTTTGGTGGAAGAAATCACCACAAAGAAAAACCTCAGATGCTTACAACAAAGACATTTTGTTGTTGTTGTTGCTCACAACCTGGAGATTGCAGATGAGTTTCTGATGTGTCTGATGCCTTCTCCCTCCTTTGCCAGGGCTGAGGTAGCACCTGCTATCTCACACGTGCTGTTTTTGCAACAGGGAAAGAAACTGAAGGGAGGAGAAGGCTTCCCAAAATCTCTGCTCAGTATTAGGACACCATTACATCTGTGTATGTTTTACTAGACAAAAAAAGTGATTTTCCTAAGATCTAGGTCATCAGAGCTGTGACATGTTCTTCACCTTCCCGGAAGCCTGCAGGGTATAGGGGAAAGGCTGGAGTATTTGATGACAGAAGGAAGCAAGGAATTAGAAATTATGTCTATCTCTTGTGGTTGAGAGGAAATGTAGAAATGGTTACTCTCCGCAGCATTGTTAGTAATAACAAGAGCACTGATTTATAAACATTGGTGGAGAGGCATCAGTCAGTCTGTATTCATCTCCATCCTTTCCTTCAGGATGCACAGCTGACAGTAATGCTCCCTACATTAAGAATGCCTATTTCTAGAAGCCATGGAGCTTGAGTTATTTCAAGATGCAAAGTGATCCTTCCCAAACTACAGATCTTACATCACTTAAAACATGAACTTTGTGCTTCCATTTCATTCATTCAGTAGATATTTATTGAGGGCTTAGTATAGTCCAGGTTGACTTATGTTGATGAAATCTGATGGATTAGAGCTGCATTATGCATAATTACCCTGTAGGGAAAAAAGTTCAATATCCCTCAATCCCAGTTTTTCCTTCAATCCTGTCTCTGGCAGTCTGTTCAAACCCAGCATGTAGGATAAAGATTTGAGACTGAGGAAGGAAGGTTAGGCTTTGACAATGGGAACTAGAAGTCTGTGAGAAGAAAACGTGTAGAAGAAGATTAAATCAATCTGAATATGTGCCTGGGGTCCTGGGGCACAGTGTTACTTCAGGAACATCTGGGGTGATGCCTATCACCAGAGCACATTCAGCAGAAGCCTTTATTGAGAGTACACACAGGAGAAGGCTCTGAGGGGGCTTCCAACTTGGGAAGACTGGAAGAATGTCAGCTTGTCTGGGATAGTGTTGGTAAAGGATAGTTTTCAAAAAAAAGAAGTTATTTCTCACCATTTGGGCCTTTCATGAAAGAATAAATGGAGTCTAAGGACACGTGGCAGCAGACATGTAGGAAATGTCGTTTCTCCCTGGACATGGGAGGGCCACTATAAAATATTCTCAGTCCTTAAGAGTCTGTTAGAGTACTGGTAAGAAAACATTCATATTCCCTTAATAATATTAGAAACAGAATTTCAGGTGTCTGACAGAGATAGATTCTTGGAGTTGATTTTGAAGACATTGTTAGTAGGAGGTGTTTTTTGAGCAGGGGCGGCAGACTGCAGCTTCAGCCTGCAGCCGGAGTTATAAAGTTTTATCACCACACAGCTGTGCCTATTCACTTGCTCATTGTCTATGGCTGTGTCACAATAAAATAGCAGATTAAATAGTTGAGGCAGTTTTATGGCCTACAAGGATCAAATTACTTGCCATTTGGTTCCTTGCAGAGGAAGTTTGCAGACCTGTGTTCTAGAGGGAGACTGACTCGTGGTCTTATCACTGGACTTAGACTTCCACACAAAATAACACAGAAAAGGTGGCCTGAGCCATAGAAATGATTATCTTGGTTTTCCAGCTTAGAAGTTCACATCAAGGTGCTGTCAGAGTTGGTTGTGGGTTGTGGGTGGGCCTCTCCTGCTGGCTTGTAGACAGTCACCTTCTCTCTGTGTCTTCAAATGTCCTTTCTTCTTTGCATCTGGACAGAGAACTCCAGGGTATCTTCTTTTTGTAGACATCAGGCCTGTCAGATCAGGACCTAATCCTGATGGCCTCCTCTAAACTGAATTACCTCCTCACAGTCTCTATCTTCAAAGAAAGTCCATTGAACATTAAAGTGTCAACATGAATTATGATGAAACAAAATTCAGCTCACAGTAGCAGTTTAGCTGTCATTCAGGGCGCATTGTGGGGCCATCATCTCCATGATCATGTAGCATATTGGGGTCCAGGGTAAACGTTTCCCAAATATTCCAAAAACCTAAAATGAGTGACCATTATAAATGAGGAAAAGCAAAGGAGGTAGATGAACAGCATCTGTCATTCGGTTTAGGATGCCATGGTTTTAGGTTTATCTGAGATGTTTCCTTGCCAAGATGCCCAAGTTAAAGGGTTATATATTTTGTACTTTTTCTTAATTTTCTTCTTTCTTAGTAAACACAGTATTTGATTTTCTGGGACCTCTTAGGGATGAGTGAAAATTTAGAGCTGGTGTTTTGAGTATTACATGGAATTTCATATGCATTCTTCAGCTGCTAAATATTAGTGCTTATAGAATTTAGGCAATTATTTTGCCTACAGTGTTTATATTGTCCTTTTCCATGAATAATAACACAACAGAATTCTTTGTGTCTCCTCACAGATTCATGTGGTACTGAGAGAATATATGTAAAAGTTCTTGAAATTTAGGTGCTTCATCAAAAAAATATTTTTGTTTTGTTTTACAAAATAACTTCCATCATAGTTCTATGTTTTCCTTTGTGTTTTTGTTATTGCTTCTGCCCCCCCACCTGCCACATAGGGTGCGTTAATTTTCTATCATGGTAACAGAATGCCTGAAATATAGAGGGATTTATTATTATTATACTTGTATTATTTACAGGTATTTATTAATATTTATTATATAAAAAAATAAAGTGGCTCATGGTTTCAGAGCTTTCAGTCCACCACTGCTCAGTCCTGTTGCTCTGAGCCTTTTGGACACAGTGCATCACAGGAGGATCATGTGGCAGAGGAGCCTGCTCACCTCATTCTAAGCAAATAGTGATAGAGAAGGGACCAGAGGGCTAGTACCCCCCTCAAGCACAGGCCAATGACATATCTTCCTCCCACCAGGCCTTGCCTCTTAAAAGTTCCACCGCATCCCTATTGGGCCACAAGCTGGGACCTGGGCCTTTGAGAGATTTTTCCAAATAATAACAGAAGCAACACATAAATTTGTCACATTAATTATAGTGATGATAATGGGCACATCCATATGTTCAAACTCATTGAATTATAGCCCTTATTTTCAGGTTTTTGTACACTAATCATAATTCAATAAAATTGGAAATAAAGAGCTTTAAAATATTTTGTGATGTTCCTTCTAGTATACCTTCTATGCACATAGAATACAATATAATATAATTTTGATTTAGATGAGATCACATGTGCATATTTGATCAGTGTTTTATTTCTATTTTTTAAAATATATCTAATATGCATATTTGAGATTTACAAATTCATGTCATAAGACATGTCCAGGTAATAATCTATCATGGCCAATAGTTACTTCTTTATTTATTTAATTTAAAAATCCCTAATATAATTAAAATTTTAAAAATATTTATCCTTTATGTTGTACATTAATGCTTTAGAGTTCTTCATTCTTCACATTTACTATTTTTTACTGTTTGGTCTCTGGGTTAAAACCAACTAATATAATTAAGAGCCCTGTTAGTGATACATTACACTTTTAATATTTACAGCAATTAGAATATTGTTATTTCAACAGTGCAAATAATGAGAAAGCTTTATGATTTATATTCTATGTTAAAGTATCAATTAATTTTAAAGTTCTGTCCTAGTATTGTATTTAACTCAATACATTTAATTTATAAACATAAATAAAACAATTTCTTAAAATTACAATGTGACACATTCCCACCAGTTTTCATATATTAACATAGATTTATGTCATTCAGCTTCACATGGAAGCAACTCAAGTATTTTCTCAATCCCCCAAATTTCTAACACTGTTGCCTTCTGAGTATTCTGAAATGTTTAATAAACTATTTAGTAGAGATGGTTTAAGAATATGGGACTCTCATTGCTTAGCTTTTAAATGTAATTTGAGAATCCTACAGCTTTTATATCATTATTTGACCTACAGTATTTATTAATTTTAGGGTAAATCAAATGAGGTATAATGAACTCCATGAATCACTCTCTTTATTGTAATCGCATTGATTTAGAAATAAGAATAAAACAGTATGATAGATTTTTCACTGATAATGTCATAAAAATAAAGCCACAACAGACATTTCTTTTTTTATTTGCAACTTCTTTCCATAAATAAATAAATAATTATGTACTTCTGTAGAGTTTATAAGGTAAATCTTTGAAAATGTAACAAAATTAATTCATCTGCTTACTTAGAATTATTTATATTGGGATCACATATAGTACTTTGGAAACCCAGCAGAATGTATTCCAGTAGATTGAAACTGATATTGAAAAAGACAATTATCCCTGCTGCATATGGCTAGCAACAGGGGACCGGCACACTCAATGCCAGGATACATATGTATCATTTGCTCTTTGTATACCGAAAACAATTTATTTGACACATATATAACCAGTTTGTTATTTGATTTGTTAAATTCTGGAATAATTCAATAGACAAATAGCTAAATGATACTAGCCATGCTTTTTCACTTAATTTTTGTTGATCTCAAGAGGTACTGTTTCAAAATTTTTCTACAAGATAAAAATTCTATCCTCATGATTTCCTAGAAGTTGGTATTTGCAATAAACGTAAATATAGAACAACAATTTCTAGTGATCTTTTGAGTAGCCTGGACCTAGTAAGTTTTTATTTACAGAAGACTTAATCAAGAACAAATTACTCTGAAAGTTCAAATGCACATTTTATCCTCATGTTTGTAGAATTTCAAGTTTACGTTAATTTGAAGGTAGATTATCTGTCACTCATGCAAGCATTTTTTCCTTATGTATCAAAACTAAACTTTAAGAGTTTTTTTAAGCTAGTGTAAATATAATTAATTCCTATTTACAGTATGTGCAAAAAAAATAATAATTAAGTCAGCTAGCCATCAAGGTCTTCTACATTCCTATGTACTTTCTAACTCCTGACTGTGATGTGCAACACTGAGTTGGTTGGAAAAAGTGAGTGACAGTGTTCAGTACCCACTTAGCTCAGAAAAAAAGGAAATCATGCTATTCTGGGTCTGATGCTAACTTTACCTCTAAATGTGGTCAGAGAAGATATTCAGTTCTCAATTGCGATGGAAAAATTGACACAATAACAGAGGGCAGAGATATGGAGGTTTACTCTGTCTCCTCTATTTCCCTCCTGAAGACCCATGGAAATAAATAATAGCCAGCCCACATGGCTAGAAAGAGGAAAGTCAAACCATTTTTCTCTTCTATAATACCTGTTGGGATTAAAAACTACTTTTAAAAAGCACAGTTAACATTTACATCTCATACAAACTCTTCCCAGCTTATCTTTTTCTCTAGATGACCCCTAAAGAAAGTTATCTTAGTTATATATGGAGAAATTTTCACTTGAGCAGTCATTTTCTGAAGGATATTTCATACTGAACTGTCTTTGAAATATCATTTTTCATCTACCCTCTCAAACTATTGAAAATGTCTCCACAGTACCTGGAACATTTTCTCTGTTGAAATATATCATTTTACATTACTCAGATGTTCTGAAAATTCATAAAGTGGCAATCATAATTTATTGAAATTTCTTTCTGCCAGTCAGAAATGAATAAAACTATACAGTGCATGCAAGAGGAAACAAGAAAGAAAAATGGAAAGAGTAACATCAGTACCTTTAGTTCAGAAGAAAGGTGGTTCCTAGCAACCAATTTTAATGTCTTACTTTTCAGTAATTCTTCTTGTTTATTTACTTCAGGCTCATGAAATCCCAAAATTATATGGTCCACGTTACAATGCAGGTCTATGATAAGCTTATTCTTTCACCTCTATCAGCAATTATTCAGTAATAATCCACTGGACTCAAAACAATTTTGTTCATGTCAATAGAATGCTTGTGACCTGGCTGCTTTCTTAAAGTTACATTAGAAATTACTGGGATGGTTCATTTTCCATTTTGTGCATCTTAGATAATAACTGATCTTTAACATCATTTAAATTTTCTTCTTTTGTTCACCAGAGTACACTTCTCATTTCCAGCCGAGCTCTGATCTTGCTTAGGTGCTGGGCTACGTTTCTGCCCTCCCAGGGACGTCACTGGACTCCCCTAGCATCCTTCTTCCCTGCTCTCTTGACTGAGTTCCCAGACAGTTTAATTGTTCCCCTTTTCCACTTTTTGAATGTTTACATCTCAGCACCTGTACACTGTCTTTACAACCTTTGTTCTATAATAAGTCATGCTCCAGAAAACTGCTTCCTCATCTCAATTACTTAGAATATTTTTAAGGTAATACATATGAAGTCAGTATCAAAAGTATAGTAACATTGTAAAGCAATAAATCCAACTTTTCCTACTACTAATCATATATCATTGAAGTAAAATAAATATATTTTTTTCTTTTCCATATTTCCTAACAATATTCTTGTGATATGAACTCATAAAATTTCAGAATTTTTGTTGTGGTTAAAAACAAAAGGTTTACCTTCTCTACCCTGGTCCTTAATTAATACTATAATCACACCAATGGCTTTATTTCTGCTTTAATCATTTTATGTAATTTATTTTAAAATGTCTCATAACCTGGAATTTACGTGAATATTTTTACTCTTCACCTTTTAAGATACAGTTATCAAGTCCTCTAACCTGGCTTTTTATCTCTCTTCATTACTTTTTACCTCCTATCATTTGTCAATGGTGCATTTATTGATGATATTTACATTTTTGTTTTGAAGAACAAGTAATTCTTCCAAGCATAGCTTTTAGGTGGTTGTAAGAGCTGGAGACCTATAAAAAATATTCATTATGATGACAATATTATTAGATTTTCAGTCTATGACACATGGTTAAAGGTATTACTGGTATTCATTTAAAATACATTCTCTTGCCTTACCTTGCTCTGGTTGCTAGAATTCTTCTGCTACCTAAAGATTTATCCCACTATGCAAAGAATTTTTTTCAAATCTAGTATAAGAAATGCCTCTTTCTGACCCCATTTGGTGTTGCTACCACAGAATACCACAGACGTGGTACTTTATAAATAAAAGAAATTCATTCCCACTATTTTGGAGCATGGTGAGTCCCTGATCCAGGCACTGGCAGTTTCTTTGTCTCCTGAGGTTTTTATTCCTTTACCCTCTTGACCTTACATGATTATTTTCCTCTCAATCTTGTCATTTCTTCTTTAATTGAGAGAAAAATTTGACCATATATTGCTAATATTTTACCATGCATATTTTCAGTTATTCTGGGATGTCCCTGCAATGACAAATCCCCTCGGGAAGCATTTCTCAGGGTGTCTCTCTGTTATCTAACTTAGGACTGAGCATCAACTTTAGAGCAAAGGTAAAGTACTGTTGGTGGGAACTCTGTAACCTGAGGCTTGTTTGGAGAAATGGGAAGTGTGGTCTTAGGTGACAGGGCTGGAATCCAGCTGTTGTAACAGGGGCCATCAGTGGAGGTTTACCTTGTGATGAAACCACTCACACATATCCTCCCTCATATTCAAGGCCATTTTTGCTTTGCTTTAAGTAAAGATGAAAACTCAGACTCTTTCCCAACTTCCCATATATAGGATGTCAATTGAAAGCCACTCATTTTTATGCCAGGCTTCTATCCATTTTAAGACTTTTCTCTATATTATCTAAGGTTCAAAAATTTGTAAAACTAAGACTTCGGTTTGAATGCTAGGAGCTCACAAGATTTTAATCTGCTATTCGGTGTGTGTGTGTGTGTGTGTGTGTGTGTGTGTGTGTTTGTGTGTGTTGTGTGTGTGTGTTTTCCAGCATTCTTGGTTGCCCTTTACCTATTTTATTTGTTCTCTGTGTGATTTCTGAAGAGCCCTCAGCCTCAATTAACAAATTTGTTTTAATTTTGTGGCTGGAATGTCTCTAGAATTTTTCTCCGCTATGATTACGATATTGTACCTTATTTTTCCTGTGTTTGCATTTACTATATGAAGACAATTTATTCAAAATTTATGTTAAACTGAATGATATCATATTTTAATTTAGAGCATTGGTATATATGTACTTAAATCATGATTATTATAAAGACTATATAAATTAATCATGTCATAAGCTGTCATAATTCAATATGTTCTTAGTCTTTTTATTATTATGGCATTTTTAGTCATTTCAAAGCATAAAGAGGGAGAAATAGAATTGTTCCAATTTTCTTACTTCTTGTTTAATGCTTAGTATAAATGCATGTTAGAAATTACAATTTTAGCAGGTACAAATTCTTAAAAATAAAATGGAATGGATCTTTGGAAAAGATAACATT
This sequence comes from Ictidomys tridecemlineatus, assembly GCF_052094955.1. NCBI lineage: Eukaryota > Metazoa > Chordata > Mammalia > Rodentia > Sciuridae > Ictidomys > Ictidomys tridecemlineatus. The sequence continues at coordinate 78,341,579 of NC_135485.1, read as the reverse complement.
CTGCTATTAAACTTGAGCCATCTGCAATAAAATCGAATAGAATTGCCATGATTCGTTTACTCCCTTATGGTAAAAATTAAGTTTTTAAATGTATATTTTTGCTATCATATAACATTTACAATAATATGCTTATAGCTACTTCTTTACAGATTTCTTTAAGTGTCACATTACATTTAAATGGATTTACTATGTTAAAGTGACAAATTTATTTTACATTGATTTTATCAAATTATCTAAAGTTCTTGCTAATTTATATCAGCATTCTGTTATGGTTTAGATATGAAGTGTCCCTGTAATGCTCAGATGTGAAATGATTAGATTATGAGACTATAAACTACCCAGTGGTTTAATACATTTGATGGACTAATAATTTGAATGGAATAATGGCTGGTAACTATAAGCAGGTAGTTCATGGCTGCAGGAAGTAGGTTACTGCAGGTGAATGTTGGAGATTATATTATCCCTGGATCCTTGTGCTCAAGCTCTCTCTGCTTCCTGGTTGTTATAAACCAAGCTTCTTTTCTCTGCCGTGTCCTTCCACCATGATGTTCTGCCTCATCTAGGTCTCAGAGCTATGGGATTGACTGAACATATAGACTGAACCTCTCTGTAAATATGAGCCAAAATGAACATTTCTTCTTTTAATTTGTTCTTGTCTGGTTTATTGGTCACAGCCAGGTAATACTGACTAACACACTTTGTGAATTATTGAGTATTCCTATTTCCCAATGTTCTCCTTAACACTGCAAAGTTTATTTTTTTTCTATGTTAACAATTTAAGAGTTGAGAAATGGCATCTAGTTTTGCTTAGGTTTCTACAATTAGGACCAACATTTAACATGGCTTCCTATGCTTGTTGGCTATTTGTAAGCAAAGAACAACAATTATCTCAGTGTTTCTTCATCTTCATTCTTCAGAGCCCAGGTTTTCCTTCTGCTCTGAAATGTATTTTGTTTCTTTTGTGCCCTGACACTTTTTTTCTTTTTTTTCATTCTACCCTCTTTGGGTTCTCATTTAATACAATTAAATATGTTTTCTTCCACATTTCAAGAACATTGACTGTTACCATTTGTTGCTTTATAGCACATTTAAAAATATATGTCTCTATTACATTGGGTTTTGTGAAAACTTGATAACCTGAGGACTCCACAAGCAAAGTTTGGAAGCTCCTCTGACATTTAGTTTTCTTTTTCCTGTCTTTTCCTATGAATGCCTTATGCATATGTCAGTTATCACATTACACACCAAGATACACCTTTTTTTAAAAATTTGTGCGAGTACTTTTTTTAAGAAATTTGTTTTTCTATATGTTGCTTTTTACATTCTATTTTTTCCAATGTTAATGTTTATGTACTCAAATTGATCAATATTTTTCCATATAATTCTCAAATATATCGTACATAGGAAGGTTTCATATGCATGTAAACAAAATAAAACAAAGTAGTAAGAAGAAAAATTGAAAAATATTAAGGGTGAAATCAGAAAAAAAGGGAAAATGATGAAGATAAAAAAAATCTAACTGAGCTAAAATATAAAAAGAAATGTCACCAAAATAAGAAGTAAAGATGAAAATAATATATGATAATTTAAAATTAGGGAAAATGGGGAAAGCAAACTAAAAATAAGATGATAAAATTAATTCAATTTAAGAAAATAAATTATAAGAAAAATGTATATTGTTGCTTCTTTAACAACATAGCAACATAATCTGGAACACCACTATTATTTTACATCTAAGTGTGTTCAGTTATGTAGTCTTACAAAACTTGCTTAAGGTCTAAATGTCTTGACTTTCTAACTTAGAACTACTTCATAGGATTACAAGGATAAAATATGCAATACAAATATGTACTTAATATAACTATATTTTATGAGCTAACTTGGGTTATTCTTGAAAAATAGTACAATTTACAGAGGTAATGCAATACCAGTCATAATCCCAGGAAATTCTCTTAAAAGGCACATGAAAAAATGCAAAAGCTCTAGTAAAAGCATGGCAATCTTGGAGAAAAAGTTAAAAACTGACAATGTATTACTATCAATTTTTGAGAGTTATACTATAGTGAAAATAATAAGGGCAGAATGTGATAGGATCCAATATAAACATAGATATCAGTTCAACACAATGGAACAGAATGGAGAGTTCACAGACAAATCCCATTGTATATAGAGGTCTGATCTAGCTCAAAGATGATATGGCAGTCTGGTGAATATGGAAATATTAATGATTGATGTTGGATAAACTGATTTCTGTCTAAGAAACAATGTAACTTGATTCCTTATATTTTAAAAAATTGTTTCAAGATGTATTATATACCATAATAAATATAAACTTCTTTTCATAGAGGTGAAAAGAAGAAATTCCAGGAGCTGGGAGTGTAGTTTAGTGTAGATCACTGCAGAGCATTAGGGAGACCTGGGTTCAATTCCAGCACCACAAAAGCAAATAAGGTAAAGGGAAAAAAATCTATAGAAGAAATACAGAGCAATATTTTCATGATTTTAGGTAATAATTATTTATTTTTCCCCAACATCTTACTATAAAAAATCAAACATAATGAACCATCTAAAAAAACACTTCATTTTAAATACCTGTATACACACATCCTATGAAATACTATTAAAACATCTGATTTTACCACATATTTCCATCAATATAATCCATATTTTAAGTTTCTGCAATCAAAACTAGGTTGAAGACCAGTATGTTCAATATTCATATTATTTTTTATTTTGCAATAAAATTTACATGCAATAAAATGAATTCATAGTTCACCCCGAGTTTTTAAAAATACACACATGTGTGCAACCCTATCAAAAGTATTTCCTCATGCACTTTTTCTTTCAGCCCATACTGCCAACTTTCAGAAGCAATAATTATGCTATTTTTATTCCTGCTACTAATGATTAGTTTTGACTGATCAGAGTTTATTCTAAATGAAATTACATTGTACATGTCCTTGCCTGTGGCTTGTTTCCTATAGTATAATGCTTTTGAGAATCATCTGTTTCATTAAAAGGTAAAAGTGGTTCTTCATATTTTTAGGTAAGTTTTTATTTTTTCCATTTTCCTGTTGATGAAAAGAATACAAGTTGTTTTCAGTTTTTGAATATTATGAACAAGATTGCTCTAAGTACTTTGTACACATCTTATTGTGGACATAGATTTTTTCATTTCTCTAGACTAAAGGTCCAGTATTGGAATTGCTGGACTGTAAATGAACAATAGCATCAGTGCAATTCAAAAGAGTTCTAAATTTTATTCCCAACATGATTGTATTGTTTTACACTTTTGACAAAAGGTATGTTCCACTTTTCCTTTAGAATTTTGAAATTTATTTTATTGATGAATATTTTAATTATACATATTTGTAGGTGTGCATAATATAATTTTATCCATTTCACTCTCTAGTGCCTCTCTTTGTCCTCCTTTCTTTCCTCTCCTGACTTCCTTCCTCAATCCTAAGAACTCTCTTCTATTTTCACAAGATTCCATTTTCCCCTTTTTTCTAACTTCCACATCTGAGAGAAAACATGTTTTCTCTTCCCTTTTTGAGTCTGGCTTATTGCACTTAGTATGATGCTCCCCAGTTTCATCCATTTTCCTGCAAATGATGCAATTTCATTCTTTATGTCTGAGAGAATCTCCATTGTGTACACACCCTAACCTCTGTTTCCCTTCCTCTGTTGACAGACACCTGCACTGTTCCATAACCTGGCTACCATGCTCTCCAGCATTTGCCTTTTTCTGTCTTTCATGTTAGGCATTCAAGTGTTTGTGCTAAGATCCTGTTGTATTTTTAATTGAAAATCAATTTTGACCCTTTTGCTTATTTCCTCATTGTGTATATCATCTAGTAAAGCATGCTTGCAAAATTTTACTTCCATATTTATTGACTTGCTAGTGTTTTTAATATTAGTATGTAAGGAGTTTTGGTTAGAGCAAGGTTAGATGTCCTTTTTCAGATATATTTTTTAAAAAATATTTTCTTCCAACTTATGACTTACCTATTTATTATAATGACATCTTTTGTTGAATAGAAATTTCAACTCAGTGAAGTATAGTTTAACAATTTTACTCTCCTAGTTATTGCTTTGTCTTGTCTTCAATCTCTATATGTAAGTCTTTCAAGAAGTTCCTTTTTCAGATTTGCTTTAAATATTCTTGGTTCTTTTCACTTTCATGTAAGTTTATAATCACCTTGTAAATACATGTAAATATGTTTTCCATAGATAATATTGGGATTTTATTGAGAAACAGTATTTTTCTCAATACTTATTAAATCTAGTTGCATTGTCTATTTATTTAGATTTTCTTTAATATCTGTTAGTAATGTTTTCTAGGTTTGCAATTACAAATTTTGCATTATTTAAAAATATTTTCTAAATATCCTTTATATTGTGGTAGTATTTGAACTAGAACTGGTTTTCATATATTAGATAGCCTTTCTTGACTCACTAGTTACTTCCTGTAGATGTTTTTTAGGTTCCTCAAGCCTGTCTTTTTAAACATGTTATCTGTGAATAGAGCTCTACCTGCTTGTTTTCTGGACCTTTATGCTAACTACCTACCTATCATCTACCTGCCTATCCATCTCCCCATCCATCCATCCATCCATCCATCCATCCATCCATCCATCCATCCATCCATCCATCCATTGTGTTGGATATTCTACACAATTTTAAGTAAAAGGGGTAAAAGCATTCATCCTTGACTTGTTTATCATGTTATGAGGTAATAATTCAATATTTTGCTTAGAGTCTGATGTGAGATGTTGGGTGTTTAAAGATAACATTCACAAAACTTAGAAAGATCCCCTCCAATTTTGCTCAGAATGTTTTATGTATCTGATTATATCAACAGTTATTAAAATGTTGATTTTGTTTTTCTCCTTTATTAATATGTTAAATTGTGTTGATTATTTCAAGTATTAAATCAAATTTTGAATTTGGGAGTGATGTACTACTACTTTTATCACATGACATCAATATATTAATATTTGTAAATGATTTTTGTGTCTAGTATTCTGCAAAATACTCATCAGTAGTTTTCTTTTTATGATGTCATTGTCATATTTTGTTATAGGCCTTGTCAAATGAGTCTAGAAGTTTTTTAACTTCTCAGTTGGAAATTTGTGTTATTTTCTTTGTTAAATAGTAGATGGAATTCACCAGTGAAAAAGCAGTTGTTTCTATGAGGTTTTTGATAAATATTCATTTTCTTTCATAGATAGAGTTATGCAGATTTATTTTCTCATCATTTGTTTTTATAATATCCTGTTATTGCCCTTTATAACATCTGTAGGATTTGTAGTGTTAACCCCTCTTTCATCTGAATATTGGTAATTTCTGTTTTCATTATTTTTTTGTAAGTTAAAATAGAATTCATCTCTTTTTAAAATGTTTTACCCTTGTCAGTGTTTCTCATTGTTTTCGGTCATTAATTTCCACTCTAACAACTATATTTACTTTCCTCACCTTGTGTTGGATTTGATTTACTCTTTTTTTCTTCCCATGCCTCTTGAGGTAACTTTTAAAATACTTATTTTGTATATTTTTATTTTCTAATATAAGCACTTAAATCTATAAATTTCTCAATAGTAACTGCTTTAAATGCATCACATAATTTTTATGTTTTATTTTTAATTATTTTCTCTTTTTTTCTTTTGATTTCTTTCTTGAACAAAAGATCTTGTTTACATGTAATGTTTAAGAAATGCTTGGGATTTGTTTAATATCTCATTGTCATTGACTATGATTGCCTTAAAGAGAGTATATTAATAATGATTGAAATCCTATTATATTTAACCAGACACTTTTCGGGGTCCAGATTATAGTCTTTTTATAAATGTGCAACCTGTGTTTGAAAATATTTCTACTGTTCAGTTTTATTATGCAATTTCCTAAAATGTAAATTGTTTTATTTATACCATCAATTGTTAAAAAAAGAATGTTGAATCCCTCAAATATGATTGAGGAATTATCTGATTTTTCATTTTAATTCTGTCAATTTTTGCTTACTGTATTCTGAAGCTATTCTTTTGGCATATTTGCACATGCCTTTAAGATTGCTATTTTTATAACCTTTCTTTCACCCTTTTAATATGAAATCTCCTTCTTTATTCATATGAAAACTCTGGTCTCCTGCTCTGTATCACCAGACCTTAATGTAGCCTGTGAAGACTTACTGGCTTAAGCTATCCAAGTCTTTTTCCCCACCTGCTTTTCTAGCCCATTTTCAAGCCCTCTCTGTGTTCATATTATTGCACCTCTTATAGAAAGATCCACCATTTTGCTGTTGTACCTTATTTTCTCTGTTTATTTATTTCCCTTTTCCTACATTTTTTTTGGATTACTCATGTGTGATTTGGAAGTTCATTGTAATTTATTTATTGGCTTTTTAGTTGTGCTTCTTTGCTTTATTTTCATAGTAGTTGCTCCAGAGACTGTAAAACCCATCCTGAACTGTTCAGCCTGCCTCTCAGTGAGGGCTACAAATGTTGGAGAACTGAGGTACAGATTCTGGATTTCCTATTCCCTGCCACTTCTGTGAATGACTGTCCTGCAACTCACTGTAGCTTTTTCTTGTCACTCTTTCGGCCACAGGAATGCAGGCTCTCTGCCAGCGTTTGATGTTATTCCATCTAGAAGTTATAGATACAAGAAAATCACAAAGAGCTGTTTCCTTCTTCTAGTTTTGCCCCCGCCTCCCACACCAAGAACCTGCTTTAATTAGCTCTAGTGCCTTCTATTAAGTGTGTAAATGTTTGTGTAAGCATGTTCATGATCATGGGTGTTTTGTTTGGAGTTTAAATTATTTACTAACTAGTGAGTCTAGCAGTACCTTACTCAACTATTACTAGAAGTGAATCCTGAAAGATTTCCTAAACCAGGGAAAATGTACTTACCATAAAGCAGAGAAGTTAAAGGTTGGCAATTAAGAACTTCCATTAATCAAAAATATTCTATTTATAAGAGTTAAAAGGCATAACAAAGTGTGTCACACACACACACATACACACATACATGTATGGATATATACATATGTATCTCTGAAAGTTCTAATATTAAAAGTAGAAAATATATCCTTTCAAGTCAAATACAAGTAAGGCAAACCAATTTCTTAAAATGGAAAAATTGCAAACATACTTCACAAGAGAGGATATTAAAATCATTCAATTTCATTAATCAAAAGGGAAATACAAACTAAAATCACATACTAAAATCACATAGATATTCTCTAACAAAAGATTTTAAATTAAATTTTTGACCACTCCAAGTGTTAATGAATATTTGAAGCAACTGGAAATATCCTGCGTTGTTGATCAGTGTAAAAAGTTACACCACATTGTACCTCCAAAACATGTACAAACATATGAGTCTATCAAAAAATATTTCTTAGGAAGGGCAATAAGGATGTGGTAAAGGTGAAGTCTCATTTCTTGTCCTTTGCAAGGTATATATTTTGGATAGACACATAATATTGATATATCTTTAGTATAACCTGATGTTTAATTCATGTACCCTGATTCAGGTGATTAACATACTAAGTGTATGTACATTTTTACACTCTGATCAACAATATATGATATTGCCTGGTTCCTGGGAGACCTGTTGACACGACTGGATGAACTAAAGTGCCTGGACCCTGCTCATCACAGTTCTTACCTGCTGTAGGAGGAAAGCAACAGATGGCCACCAATGACCTGTGCTGTTCTAGTGGGCCAGTGCCACTGTAACAAGGGGCTTGCTGTGACCCACACTGGGGAGCACCTATTCTGGGCAGCTAGTGCTCATTTGTCCCCCACAGGGCCCATCCTCCCTTCCCCTGTGCTTTAATAAAGGCTGTTGCCCCTCCTCCCAGAGTCTTTCATTTGGGAAATTTGCTACATAGTATCTAATAGAGCTAAACATATTTACATATTATAATAAATAGGTGCATTCCTGGTTATATCTTAAAAAAAACTAATCTATGAATATAATTGTCAGAGAATTAGTTTACTTTCATGTGAGGTATTGGCCCAGCAGTGCACAGGGTCAGGCAGAGAGTCATGGAATATTATCTTATCTTAGAATTTCAGGTTCTCCTAGGTGAAATCAGGTGACTACCCTGTTTATTTTATCCCATGATATACATGTAAGAGTTATAAACTAATAATATAGTAACAATATTACTACAAATCATATGACTGATTTAAATATGTTTTGGATTCTTGTTCTTTTCAGTTGGTATTCTACCAGGGATGCTCAACAAACCATCTTTTAAATTCTCTTCAAATATTTTCTGACTTTGATCATCAATTCAGTAAACAGTTTACTTCATTTGCTTTATTTTCTGTGGTTTCTTGGTGATTGCTTATTTAATTGAATTTTACTTTTTAATTATATAGAACATTCGCATGGTTCTAAATTCAAAGCAATGTATCTGGGTGTATTTAAATAAGCCTAGCTTTTATATCTCTCCATATTACCTGGTTTTCTCTACTCTTCATAAACAACAAATATTTAAAATTAATTACTTTTGTTCTAATCATTATTTTAACACAAGTAAAATTTTCTTCTCTTTATTTGTACTGAACAATATATTATGAAGTGATCAATATTTCACGAATGATAACCATATAAACATATTTTTAATCATTTTCAAGCTGCATGTAATTATTCTTTCTACTATTCTTTTTGCAAATATCAATGAATTTCCTATTGATAGGGCTCTGTGCTACTGCCAGTCATTGTTAGTGTAAACAATGCCACATGTACAATCTGTGTTTGTGACATTTCTTGGCTTCATCACTGTGTCTTGAGGATATATTTTTTTGACAAGGGAATTCTGGATCAAACAATAAATAAATAAATAAATACACATTTATTCTTTGATATGCTAGATATTGTCCAGTTCCTTGACTTACAGGTTAAGATAATTTCCAATTTCTTCAACATTTTTAAGAATGACAATTTTGCCACAATTTTGTGCAATTGTGTGTAATTTCAAATCCATGTTTTTTTTTTCTAATCCAATAATTGACAAAGGGAGTCTTAAGTTACATATCTCTTTTGTGGTAAGGTTAAATAGCTTGCCATGAACATAATGGCTGTTTGAATTGATTTTGAATGTGTGTGTGCCTGAGCTGTCCTTATCTCCTGCCCATTTGGGAAGGATATTGATTAGTTTTTTATTTCATATTTTTAGGAGCTATTTCTGTAATAGAAATGCTAATCCTTTCAGTGATGTAAATTATGCATAGATGAAACTATTAAACAATAATTTTATTTAAGTGGTATGATGACATGGAATAGTTAGAGTTTCATATTTATATATATACAGTTTCAAAGATTTGAAAATAAGGCAAAAAGAAAAATGAAATGCTTATGATATGTTATGAAAAAGAAGTAGGGTTACCTTCTGTTTTTAATAGGTATCTTCCTTCTAACTCATTCTTCACAGATTTTATTTTCTATAGAGAAGGAAAGTTAGATTTTAATTTTCTTTAAATTCATATATTAAATTTTTCACTAACCCAGAATTTATAGCTAGCATTATAATTAATTTTCTGTTTTGTACAAGAAGATGTTTTGCCCAATTTTAAAAAAATGCAGTCTTTTTTATTAACATACTAGTGAGTGTAGTCCACAAGAGAGCCCTCACATTCCTCCAGGCCCCAGGCTGGTCCCTTAGTTCCTGTATACATCTAGTACATCTTCAGGGGCTTGCTACTATGAGCCAGTAAGTTCTAGCTGATGGGAAGTTACCAGTACGAAAAAGAAAATGGAATAATTTCTTCTCCCATTTTACTAAAAATCTGGTGGAAAAGTGGGGCATCCAAGTGTATTAAGTTTCATCTCCAGGTTGCTGTGCAAAACAATCCTTGAGCTCATCTTATATAAGAGACGAAAAGGGGAAGAGCTAAATGTTACAAAGCGTGACATGGAGCCCCACCCCATCTTTTCATATCTGGATTTTATGTATTTTTGAACAAGTAAGTGTTACCATCACATTACTTTAGTCATGACTAATAACTGAATATACAGCAATCACTCTGTTTTACTAGCATTTTTCTTTAATTTTTAGATGAATTTTATAAGAATTTCTTTAGAGAATTAGTATAGGGAAGGGAAGGGGTTTATTTGTATGTAAGAAATTAAAGTTTATAGAGAAAGTTAAGCAAAAGTTTCCATGAGAAACAGATAAAAAAGTGGATTTTACTAGTGACTGAAACTGTGACATGTTCTCAGGAGAGAAATTCTTTTTTAACTTCAGAGTATTTATGCTTATATTATGGAAAATATGAGACAAAGTTGTTCTTTTGCTGAAGTTATTCATTTTGCTTACTCAGAGAGAAGAGAATATCTGAGGTGACAATCTTATTCTATCTGTTCATGCATTTTAATGAGTTTTTGACATGTGCCCTACAAAAAAAACACACTTTGTTGCAAATGACTCAATAATGAAAGACTGTTTAGATGTGAAAATATTTGTAATTTCTCATGGGTGATGAATAAAACTGCTTTAGTAATTCCATTACTGTCTCCTTTCTAAAAGTTTTTTTTTCTTTTTAATACAAAAAATTTTGTTCTGGAAGCACGTTTCATGATGGAAATATCAATGAAATGAACATAGTTTTTTGACAAAAAGCTAAATTTCAAAGTAAAATATATGTCAGAAATTTTAATACTCTACTCATTTAGTTTCTATTTTTTAGACCCATAACATGATACCATAGATTTCCCCTTGGTTAGTTCTAGGATTAGATTTGCTGAAAAGATGAGAAGGCAAACTTAGCCATAGATTGTAAATTAGAAAACAATGTACAGTTTAATTAAACTGAATTGTAAATGAAATTTTCCATAATTTCTGAAAATTATAGATTTTTTAAATCATTCTTTATAAATTTGGCTCTAGTTCTTTTTTCTTTTTGTGTCTTTCTTTCTTCTTTTTATCTTCCATTCCTCAATGGATTTTCATCACCAATTATATTCTGACTTCTTTCTAAAAGGTGCCTGAGACTCAGACCCGTCTCTTTGTGTTCTAAATGTCTATATTTACCTTCCTCTCAGAGTTTCTCAAACATAGTATATACTGTGTGAAATCCATTAATTTTCTTTGCACCTTTACCACCCACTGTATTTCTACCTGCCAATCATGTGGTCAATCAACATTACTTTGTGGCTCCTCTCCCCTCACTTTTATAAGACCAGTATACACATTTGTTCCTCCAACTCATCTCTTACATCTTGTTTCTTCAATCTCTTCCTTATGGCTCTAATAGATGTCCACATTAGGGTATCTCTTCATAACTAGATAATGTATTTCTAATCTGTCATTAAGCCAGTTTCCCTTCAGGTTGCTAAAAACTATTTCTCCAAATGACAAGCCTGAGCACCTGATTTTCTGTGTATGAATCTTATGAATCTTCATTGAAAAACAAACAAACCAAAAACAACAAGCTCTTCTCCAAACATTCAGGCCTCTTTCCATTTTACCCTCCCATCTCCCCAGCATGCTCCTGTCACATCTATTGACTCCTGCCCTGGGAAGCTCTGTGCCATCCCACAGGGTTTCCCTTGCACTTTCTCCTGTTCAGAGCACCCTGCCTTCATCTCTTAGTTACTCCTCCTTTGGGGTGCAGTTGGACTGCTGAAGCCTTGCTGAAGATGTCTAATGTGCCATCTCCATTCTCCGTGCGAAACCAGCACACATTCAAAATGGTTCTTCGGACATGGGTACACAAAATGATTTTCACATAGTGGCATGCCTATTTTAAAATACATTCCTCCTATAAATGGTGAGCATTTTGAGTGCAGGATCATATTCATATGCCTGACATAGTGCTCAGCTTCTAGACACTGATCATTCATCACCTGAATGAAGAGGCCTGATTGTCAACAAAGACACTTTGTCTCTGCTTCTTATCACATGCTCATGTTCAAGTCTCAGTTTCCTTGGGCCTTGGTGTTGTCAACTATCAAATGAGGAAATATGATTAGATTTTGATATTCTTTCAACAACAAAAAGAGCTGATTTTTAGTTGTTTATTTGAAGTTTGATATTGGTCCTATATGAAAATTTTAATTCATTTATTAAAGAATAATTGCATTAGCTCAGGTAAATATTAATGCAACTGGTTAATTTGGAAACACTTTTTCTTCTTTGCTAATAGACTACAAAAGAAAAATACATGATTTTTACATTAAAATATGATGTTAAAATTGGAAATTTCCACTTGTTACTCATATCTGGGACAGACCACTTGGCAACATTTTGCATGTTCCATGTCTATTAAGGAGCTCAGATTATTTTCCAAATATGACTTTATTAATCTTCCCATCTTGATACTAAATATCAACAGATTGATATGGTAAATTACAGTCCTTGTAATCCAGGAATTGCTAAGAAATTGAGAAAGAGAAATGTCAATTTTTTTTAATAGTAACAAGAGATTTCTGCAGTTACCCAGCATACAGTGAGAGGGGAAGAGTGCATATTTGATAAGCTACCAAATATTTACATCAGACACAGGTATGTATACACTCCCCCTTTTCCACCTCCTTTTTCTCAATCGCATATTTTCAAGTGATATGTAAAATAATTTGAAGTACCTATTTAAAATAACTGTATCTGTTTATATTGATATTTAGTGTAAATATACTGCTCATCCTTAAAGATATATTTTTATTGCTTTGTGTGGTAGATAAGTTAGACTACAAAGGGTACATAGTATTTTTCTGAATAAACTGTGGACATAAATTGTTACCTATATTTCTACATTTTGACATTCATTTGCACATTTATATTCAGTGCCCTATTAAAAGATGGTGTTTTGTAAAAATAGTATTTTTTTCTTTATGTCAGTTTATTCTATTACAAACTTTAATTCAAATGATAGTATTAAAATAAGTAAAGCTTATTTTCTATTTTTAATGACCAAAGATGCTTTATACACAATTTTTGGATAGACCTGTCTTTCTTGATAGACCTGTCTCATTTGATTTTTGTGGAAAAATATCTTCATACTGAACATAAGTTTTATTAAAAAGTATTTAGAATGGGAGTGTTTATGCACACACAAACATTTCCTTTGTTTATACTTTTGTATTTAACAAAAATGATAAAATATTTCTATATATTTTACAGTTTATATTTTTATATGTTCTATTAATTAACATATATGGCAAGGCCCAGATATGTTTAGCCTTTGGCTTTCTTTCTTTTTTTTTAAAGGAAATGTCTGGAAATACGAAGATGAATGATTTTAAAAGGCTATTGTCTGTGGATATTCTTGGGAGTCTTTTCCTTGAGGCAAAAAGAAAAATAAAAGAAAAGATTAAAATTATAGACAAAAGAAATCCTGAAAAAGTGTCAGGAGGGACTGAAAATGTGAGATTAGTACTTCCATAGGGTAATAAGAGAACTTTCGATTTTTTTCATAGTGAAGAATTAAAAAATAAAAGTAAAAAGGCAAATGAGAGATATAAGTAATTTGGACGCTGAGGTAGTTTTGGTCCTGTAGGTAATCAAGATCTCAAAGGTGCTGTATATAAGGATGGGGTCAGGATTCAAGGTCTTACTGTAGGCTTAATGTGTGCTGAATCAGGTCCACCCTAAGATATAAAATAAGGGACAGGGAGGTAGCTTAGTGATAGAGTGCTGGCTTAGAAGTATTGTAGGTTATTTATTATGATTCATATATTCTTTATCGTTGTCTATTTTTTGACTCTTTATGGTATTGGAGATAGAACCCAGGGCCTCATGCACACTAGGCAAGTGTTCTACCACTGAGCTATACCTCCAGCCTCAAACTTTCTTTATCTTCACAAATACGTAGAAAGGAACATGTTTCCAAAGCAGCACAGTCCATACCAGCCCCAAGTTGTCCTACATTTTGAAGATTCTCATAACCAAGCAAGGAAAACACGTAGAAAACCTCAGACAGAGGTATGCATAAGACCAACTGTATTTTAATCACTCCCTCTGCTTCTTTATTTTAAATACTTCAGAAATGGACAAAATAGGGTGATGTTTACAATACATACCATTATTTCTTCAAGACATTTTAAAGAAGGTTAACATTTTTCTACTTTCTCACTTTCTCTCTATAAATATACCCAGAAACTTTTAAAAATAATTTGCACACATCATGAAAATGTATTCTTAAAAAGTTTGGCATAATTCACTAAAAATTCAATATTACTCCATACAATGAAAATTCTTTTGCCATATATCTACTATATATTCTAATTACATATGTATATAGGTATGTGTATTTGTATGTCCACATAACACACTATATTAATGTATGAATATTCTTTTTGTACTCCATAATAATAAATGCTATAGAAAGTATCATATTCTATGTATATCATATATATACAACGTATGCTATATGTATTATATAGTAATAATATTCTAATTATACATGTATATGTAAATTGAGAGTAATTTTCCATTATTGTATAACAATCAATTTCCACATTGCTTCAAAATGACTTTTCATTGTCCACACACCAATAAGAATCCACATTACACAAGTTGCCACAACTTTTAAATTTAGAAGTATGACCACACTTTAAAATTTTTAAAATAACACTGACTTTTGAAGAATACAGATTAGTTTCTTTGTAAAAATTGTATTAAATACTGGATGTGTCTGCTTCTTTGTTTATTTTTGTTAATTTTTTTGTTCCCTGTATTTCCTATAGACCAGAAGGTAAATTTACATACTGCAATGTATTCAGATTACTTTTTGGTCAGAAATACTTGGAAATTATGTGGTATTACATCTGGAAGCCCCCAGTGTTAAGTTGCATGATGTCCTGTATTCTTTTAACATAACCTTATTATTATTAGTCTTAGAGGAATTTTCTTTTCTTCTTGGGGCTATAAATATTCCAAGATGCCCTGCCCCAGACCTACAGATTTTCATGCAGGAAGAATGAGAATACTCTGAATAAGTAATCATATTTTAAATTGAAGTAAACACAGCAAATACCCATTCATCTCTTCATCTGTGTCTTTCTCTCTCTTTTTTCTCCAAGTAGGAGTATATTTCCCTGTACCTGCTACTTTGGGATTAGGTATGTGATTTTCTTTGGTCTCTGAGCAGAAGAAGGTTTAAACAGACTTAGTTGATTGGCTTGTCTGTTGTGAACTGGTACTTCGCCATGAGAATATGCATTGGGTAGCTTTTAATGAAAAATGGAACTTTCAGAAAGTAGATATTTCATACACTTTTAATTATTTTATGTTATTTTATTTTATATGTGTGTGTATGTGTGTGTGTGTGTGTGTGTGTGTGTGTGTGTGTGTGTATCACTGTGACTAAAAGACCTGAAAAGAACAACTTAGAGGAGAAAAAGGTTATTTTGGCTCATAGTTTCAGAGGTTTAGTTCATTTTTGGCTAACTCTGTAGCTCTGGGCCTGAATTGAGATAGAACATTATGGCAGAAGAGCATGGTGGAGGAAATCTGCTGTGTTCATTACAGCCAGGAAGCAGAGAGAACCACAGCAAGATGCCAGGGACAAATATAAACCCCAAAGGCATTCCTCCAGTGACCCACTTTCTCTAACTACAGCCTATCTGCCTACAATTACCACCTAGTTAATCTAATCAAGTGAATTTATCAACTGGTTATTACTCTCATAATCTTTCACCTCTGAACATTTCTGCATGTCTTTCATATGAACTTTGGGAGGATACTTCATATCTAAACCATAACATGCTATTGAGCTTAGCTCAGATAATGAGCATCTTAAAAATAGAATAGCCTTCCTCAATGCAGTACCTTGGTTAAAAATAAACTAATGAGAAAAATAAATGCTCATTGCTTCAAGTTGTAAGTTTTTCATTCTTTTTTAAAGCAGTTGTATTGTGATAACAGCTGACTGATGCATAAATCAGGATGTGTACATGAGTAATTCTGCTACACGTTGCTAAATTTCTATCTATATGGGATATTTCCATTATAGTCCTACTCCCAAGACATGCATATCTGAGTTTCTACCTGTTCTTATAAACAAAATGTGTCAATAAAGTTTTGTAGTATACTCAAAGATGAAAAACTCTATTTAGTTTAATATTGTCTTTATTATCACAAGAAATTGAGCATTTTTATGTCTGTAAGGAACATTCATGTACTGCTTTATGACACTATCTGTGAATATTTTTTAAATAGGTGGATAAATTTTATTTCTTGATTTTTAATACTTGTATTTTAGAGTGATTATTATTTTGTTTCTTATGTAAGTTCCAATTTGTTTTTAATTTTTTTTTCTCATTTTGGGGGAATATAAAGAATTGATATGTAGTTTGATATGTTACATTCCTAGATTAGTTAGGAAGACTTTATTTTCTCCCATTTAAAAAAATTACCCCACATATATGTCTTGATTTAATGGTTAACTCGACATCATATACTCTTTTTCTAAATCACATTGCTTAAGGAAATAGAGTCTGTGAGCAAAAAATAAGCTGATTCCACAAAGAACTGAATTGTTACTCAAAGAATTTAGATACTAGAATATTCAAACAGGAAATTAAAATGGTATTTTAATTGTATCTAAAGAAATAGAATGAAAAAAACCAACAAGAGAAATTTATTTTCAAAAACAATGTAGAAGTTTGAAGCATGAAAAAAAAGTTCACATTCAAAATTCATTCAAGGAATGAAATGGCTACAGAGGCTCAGCTAGAAAAGAATGAATAGTGAGTCAAGCAAATCTCAAAATGTAGCCAATGTAAATCACATGGGAAAATGATATTTGAAATGCAGCAGAATGATTGAGAGTCCAAAAGAAAGTATCTGATAAGTGGGCCAGTTAAAGCTGGAGAAGAAAGACGGTAAGGAGAATGGGAGATAAGCAAGTCCAAGAGCAAAGTAGATGAACATATTCTAGAATTTATGAACACATGAATTATCAGATTCAGGAAATATAAACTGATCTGAGTTGGTAATAAAACTTTAAAGACATCAAAAAATAGAGATTAAAGTAACTAAGATGAAAACACTTAGTTAACTGGAAAGTACTGACAATTATGGAAAGACAGCTGACCTGGCAATGGGAATAAATGAAACTATTGAAAGAGTGGAATTTACTGCACATTGTGCTGACAGAATGCTGACTTTAGACCAGCAAAGTAAACTTTTATGATTATGGAATAACAATATTTATTTTCAAATTATGTGTAAAATAAAATTTAAATATTAATGCATTAAGAGACTTATTGAGTACTCCCACCACAAAGAAGTATTAACAAAAGGATTCCAAAGAGAAATATGAGTTAAAACATAAGAAAAAATGAGGAAAAAGGACATAGTTCATAAACCTACAAGGAAACTGTATAAAATGAAAATAATACCTAATTTTAGTTCTAGAAAATAGAATATAAATGTGCATATTTCAAAAATATTATAAGCATTCTTTCTCAAACAATACATTCATTCACAAAGAATAATCAGAAAAATTAGTGATAATAACAACAAAACACAAATTCATAGAAAAATTTTGAAGTGTAGCTAACTTAAGTTCAAAGATCAAAAGATGACTAATATGAAAATGCACATTTTTTATTACTTTCAGTTTTATTTGTATTAATTTCAGTTTTATTTGTATTAATTTCAGTTTTACATATTTATTAGTTTATTATACATTTTAAATGATATTAAAAGAATAATTCCTTTATTATCCAAGTGATTATGAGAAAATAAATGTGTTCATTTGCATATCCACGTCTTTATATGTTTAGTTTTTAGACTTTAGATATGATGAAAAAAAAAACTTATTTTGTAAATTTCAAAGACTTTCCTTAGACATCCCACTTTCTGCTTTCTATGCATTTGCCCAGGCGTAGTTTAAATTATTTATTGGGAGCTAGAAAAACATTAAAGCTATGAAGAGATAAATAGCTAGAAAGTAAGCAGCTGTTTGATACTTCAGCTCCTACTTCACACTTGGAAATTCTTTAGCAATGTACAAGTAATATTCACTCCCACAGACACTCAAAGCCAAAATTTGCTAATGAAATCACTCCCTTTATGTAGCCAGGCATTATATAATCTTGTAAAGACAAAAAATACAAACTTTTTATTATCTGAATTTCTTCCTAGATTTTTGAAAGAATAATTACATATATCAACTTCTGTTAAAATAATTGAAGACACATTAAAATTTTTAATAAAGTCAAGAATGACTGGAACACCCTCAATGCATTCCAGATGTTTTTAAGATCTGTAATATATTAATTTATTTACTCCTCAAAGTATTAGAATTATCTCTATTTACAAGTTAGCAAAAAGCATCTCAGTAAAACAGCCTGTACTCCTTACACTAACTACTACAGAAAGAGAAATTGGAAAGTCATATGTACCTACCTTGTAAAACCAGGCAGGGATGTAATGAAGAAAATGCTATGACTGTTAGAATATGTGTTTGAATATAAGGACATGTGCTTGAATATAAGCAAGAGTTGAGCTATTTTTTTTAAATCAATTAACAAAATCCAGAGACTTGCAATGGAACAAAATCATAGAACAATGTACAAAAGAGAATCCTTGAAATCTGAAGAACTAAAATGAAAATGAAAGTGTTTTCTTTAGAAGTAGGAGGGCTAATGGAAAGAAGAAGTTTAGAGATGTAAATACATGTTGTGAGAAATGCAAAGCAGTATAAGGCAGTCTCATTGAATGTATTGTGTTACCTTTCCAGCACTGTGACAAAGTACGTGACATAAACAATTTAAAAGGAGGAAGGGTGCACTTTAGTTCATGGGTTCAGGGAGTCAGCAGTCAACTGGTTCAACTGGTTTTAGGCCTATAGTGAGACAAAACATAATGGGCACATGGGCACAAAACAGGGAGGGCACAATGAAGAAAGCTCCCCTTAAGGGCAGCCAGGAAGTAGAGAGAGGGGGAGAGAAAGGAAGGAGCTGGAGTCCTATTATACACTTCAAGGTCGTATCCCCAGTGACCTACTTCCTAAAGGAAGCCCTACCTCCTACGGGTTCCATCCCATCCTAATGTCTCCATCTGTTGACTGAGCCTTCAACACATGAGCCCTTGCAGGATATTGCAGATCCAATTATAGCAACACCTTCAATTTTGAAGATTGGTTTGAGTACAAGTATAAGAAGTGAAGAAATAAAGCTTCCATGAGTGATAGCAATGCAAAATAATACTGTGGAGTATGAACTCACATTCATTGAGAGTCAAGAGAAAGGTTCAAGGGAAATTTAATTTATGTAAAAATATATTTGAGTGATTGGGGCTATTCGGGATCACTATAAAAGCAATTTTTAAAAATTTTTCCTGAGTTCAAAATCAAAATGCACAAGAAACAGGGACAAGGAGATTCACCAGAGTCTAGGGGCCAGCAAGCTCGATCCAGAAGATGAACGACTTTAATCACTTAGAAATTGGTCTAAGCAATCTTAGTCATTAATATGATAGGGCCCAAAATTGTAAAATACCTTCATTTCTCATTTATTGTCAGAAAGAACTTAATGACAAAACAACTTCAGGTTATCACCCATCTGTATGTATTTTTTTTCAGAATTATGTAAAATAAATGAGATAATTAAAAAAGAAAACAAACCCATGAACCTATGACTAATCACAATAGGACCACTTTCAGGCTTTTATAAAATGAGAATTATATTTGCTTATTATTTTTATGTTATACCATGAATGTTTTTAGAAGTTTTGGGATTTGGGATGGTTCTGCAAAAAGTGTGGTTGTTGCTTCAATTAATGGTAGAGCAGAGTGCACCTGACACTTTGGAGCACTGAAACAGCAGGCAGCACCAAGCTGCACAATCCAGTGCAGTTCCTCTTGCCTTCCCACCACTGCAGATGAACACTCAAGTGTTAGGTGGGAGAAGTGGGTCCTGGTCAAGACTATTTAAAATATTATTTTTATTTTATATTAAAATATATTTCTGCTGAAGCAACTTTGGCATGTCTTTTCATTGCACAATATGGAGGGTAAACATATGGTATTCAAAACATACTGGTGTTCTGTTAACACATTCTGTCCTGTTATTCCTCTCTGAATGCATTGTTGGAGTTAGAGTGCAGGTAATGGAGTAGAAAACAGTTTTAAAAGAAAAGTTAATGAGGAAAATATTTTAGCATAGTTACTAAGAGTGGAATTGATATTTCTGATGATGTAGCCCAGAATTGGTAGAGAGCAAGTAAATATCAGTAAAGGAAGATGAAAGGTGAAAATTGTGCCAGGGCCCAGAACAAGGAAGCTACAGTGACCAAAAAATTATAGATATCAACCTAAGAGGAGGAGCCAACCCAGGATGCCAGGGGTCACAGCCAAACTAAGTCCTCCACATCAGAGGACATTAGAGTTGGAAGAGGCCACCTGATCTATTTATAGTGTTTTAGAAAAATCCTTGTAAACAAATGACCTACTAAAATTTTATTAACACCTCACACAATGAAAATAGGGTAAATCTTATCTCACAGATTTTTCAACTTTAATTATTAAGGATTTAGTTCACTTGTTATTCGACACTCTACTTGTTACTCTGTAACTTGAATCCATTGTGTCTAATTTGAACCTCTGGACCCACTCACAAGACAATACTCTTTTCTTTATGTTATAAGGATTTAAGCATTTTCAGAGGTCTTTGTTTCCTTTGAGTTCTCTTTTTTCGTGATAAATCTTTCCCATTCTTCAGCTATTTTTCTATTATGTCATTTCAAATAACCTCATTGAAGTCATTCTCTTCATCTGAATCTTCTATATTTTCCAACAGTCTTAAAAGACTTGGACTGTAAGCCTAAATATTTCAAATGTGATACAGCTAATTCAAAGAAGAATGACTGTAATTTCTTTTCTTATATATATTATAATCTTTAAAGGGGTGTTAGCTCCCTTTTATCATTTCTAGACTATTTTGACTCATCAGAAATATAATATGGTATTATTTAATATGCAGTAAACTAAATTTCTTGCATTTAGTTTTCCATAGAACATGCTGTTAACTCATGATTTGCTATCTTGACATCTCTCTTAAATGTCTTACTATTACAATTTGTATTGTTATCTTTATTTTTCTATCCTTCCCACCTTCATATCACATAAAATCTAGTTAAGTTCACTTGATGAAACTTTTGAAATTATCTGACTTGGTAAAGGTAAAGTCCCTGGAGGATACGTACTGTCCAAAGAAGATGAAGGAGGTAAAAGAATACAGAGATGGAAGAATCATTTTGAATTGCAATTCTGACATCCAACATGATTCTCTACCATATGTTAATTTTTTAGGGAGGGCATTAGAATAAAAATATTTGCATTCTCAAAACTCAATGTGTCATTTATTATGAAATGCTATCTACAAGATAGGGACATGGTATAGGTAGAGAGACAAAGAGAGGTGAAATGTATTTGTTTTCATTTAGGATTGATTCAGGAAGGTGATTTTTCTTTTTAAAGGTAAAACTCATCCTTTTTCTAATGGAGAAATATTACATCTCTATCTCAAGGATGTGCCTGAACTGAGTGGCATGATAAAACCAGAGACTGACATTAGATAATACACCAGAAATAAAATATAAATCAAAGGACTGTCTTTCTTAAATAATTGAATTCATAACTCATAACTTTGAATTTTAAATTTTATTCATTCATTTTATGATAGCTTTCTAAATTGGCTTTTTCTAGCTGATATGCCAAAAATACTTAATAGCCCACTTTTTCCCATTATAGGACTTCCTTTGATAACTGAACTTTGAAGTCAACAGGATCATCACACACACACACAAAAAGAGAGGCATACAGCAAATCTTGCAAGTTTAAATCAATATACTGAGATCATCTTTAAAAAGTTTGTAATTTGATGTAGAAATTTTCATGTCAGTCTGTTACATATTAAGGAAGGTGCAAATTATTAAAGATCCTGAGCCCTCCCTTTCTGTTAGAAATTTTGTAAGGTAAAAAAGAAATGTAATATTCATTTACTTATTCATTCATCATTTATTCAACAAATATTGCTATAGTACATTCCACATGGACTTCCAGGCATTTGGAAAAAATAATTAACAAAACAAATTTTCTTATCTTCACAAAGCTTGTTATTATAGCCATCAGAGTTAGATAAACAATATAAGAAGTAAATAAGGAAATTAAGTGACATGTCACAATATGATATTGCTGTTTATAAAATAACATGAGGAAAGAGAAGTCTTTGCTGCACAGGGAGGTGTGTCGTTTTATTTTTGATGGTGTGTGCAGCCTTCAATGATCATGTAACATTTAAGGAAAGGCTTGAATGAAGGATGGAGTGAGCCATGTAGATTTCTGGAAATGCAGAATGAACAGCCCATGGAGAAATCCTCAGATAATGTCATGCCTGGTGTGTTCAAGAAATCAATGGTTGGTCAGTGAAATTAAAAACAGCATAGACAATTGGAGATGCAAGAGGAGAGAAAGTTCATGTGAGGTAATGTTGACACTTGTAAAGATTCTGATTTTAGTTTTAGTGATGTGACAAATTTGGGGAGCAATGTAGTCTGCTTTCCATTTTTAATTGTTCTTTGGTTGCTGTGTTGGTAATAGTCTGGATGAAGATTGTCTGATAGGGGATGATGAGAAGAGGTAGTCCTTCTTCTCCTTTACTTTGAATGTTAGAGAGAGCAGAATTTTCTAGAGTTAGAATAGAAAATAAGAAAATTAAGTGACATATCAAGGAGATGCAAATAATTAAAGATTCTGAGAACCACCTTGGCTTCCTGGATTAGAAAGAAAGAGGTGTATTAAGGATGATTGTGAGTAATAGAAGTACAGAGTTGTCAAGGATAGTAAAGGATAGTAAAGGCAATGGATAGGATGTGTTTTGGTGAGGGAAGATGAGCAGTTGAGATTTGGAATTGCTTGTGTTGTGATTTTCATTCAATATCCAAATAGAGATATTAGGCATTAGGTAGGAAAGTCTACAGTCAAAGTCTGACCTGAAGACGTAAATTCACAAGTGGGCAGGAGCAAAGGCTCAGTCTTGGATGGAAGTAGAGCACGTTAGAGAGGAGAAGGTTAAGAAGACACCAATGAGAAAGTCAGATGTGACTGATGTCTTGGAAGACAGGTGAGAATCACTCCATTATGGAGGATTGATTAATGATTAATTTGTTATTTTAAAAAACAAATTAATCATTAATTTGTTATTTGAAATAAAAAAAGAATAATGTAGTCTTTCATGATCTGTCCTTGCCATATCTCTGTGGTACAGCCATGGTGACCATATAGAATGCTTTCTGCCTGACAGTCACTATTCTAAATGCTTTACAGGTACTAATCTAATCTTCATAACAACCAATGTAAGTAAATACTATTATTGTTTTTATACATGGGGAAACTGAGGCATAAGAAGGGTCATTTGCTAAGATTGCACAAAGAGGTAAGGGACAAACTGATGAACACTCAGAAGATACCTTATATGAATGAATATAAACTCTCTCTGTTATGTATTGTTTTTTCTTGTACAAAATCTAGATTCATATTTTATTTCTTCAACTACTTATATTTTTATCATAAGCATATGTATTTTATTTCTCAGAAGTCCCTTTATTATTTTCCCCATTAACAACTCTCCTTACAAATCTTACTAACCATAGTGTTTGTGCTGAAGATAAAACTTACCTTCACTTGGTCTGTTCGTCCCTTCTGGTAGGGACCCAGTCACTCTGGGTTTAAATCTTGGTTGTATTACATGTGAACTTCATAACCCTTACAGTTTCCTTAATTTCTATCAGCTTCAGTATGCTTGAATGTTAAATGGGAACAATAAAAGCCACTATTATTTTAAGATATGAAGAAGATTTAAAACTGTAGTGCATATCAAGGGCCTAGATGGTGTCTCATCTCAGAGCGGCACACTGGGTGCTAATTCAGTTCCACTTTCCTGCATTTTTTATTGTACCAAACCTTCTAGTCCCCAGGAGTCTGGCCAGAATTACTATTTGACACTGAAGTATTCTCTTAAAAAACAACAAATTTATTCTTCTCCAAAACTGGAAGCATCACCTTCATCCTTACTTTCTCGTCTTTAGAGTTTGGGGCATTTTATTGCCCCTTTCATCTAAAAATTTCTCTCTCCCTGACTATCTTGCATTGTATTTCCCTGGCACCTCACCATTGGTTTCAACCTTCCCCCTATGTCACTCTAGTGTACTGTTTAGAGGAAGCAATTGGTCTCCACGTGTCATTAAGCATGTCCCTGAAGCAGTGAGGAGACTGGGAGCTCTGAGAGCCCTAGGAATGCAATCACTAATGTTTGATCCGCTTTGTTTTTAGGCATTTTCCTGGGTTTTGGGGATGCAGCAGGAATGAAAATCTTGCGGAAATCATGAATTCATTTTACAAAGATAGTCCGAAAATAAGGAAGATGGCCAAACAGTACACATGCCAAGCCTCAGGGCCAAGATCATTAGTGCTTAAATGGGTGCCCTCTTGATCATTTTTATACAAACCCAAACTAGACACCTAACTCCAACTCTAACTGTGCGTATTTCAAACTGCATCATTACAAAACACAGCACATATCCCTGGAATGCTCAGGGGCCAGAAAACAAGAACAATTTGACATACCTTAAGTTTGACTTCAGCCCTATCCTTCCAGACAGTGCCAGTGATTTGAGAGAGGTGGGGGGGCACCACCCCCATGTGTGCTGTGTGGGTCCTGCAGTTCAAGCCTTGCCATTTACCAGGATTAATTGCTCTAAGTACTTGGCAGGAAAAGCCCTTCCTCCTCCAGTAGGCCAGTTGTCAAGGGATAGGAGTGGATAAGCTAGCTCTTATCTTTTGGGGGTAAATAAACAATAAACCATGATGCATTAAAAAAAGTATGCAGTATGTTGAATGGTGATTAGTTCTAAGGGGAAAAAGGAATGCAGGGGAAAGCGAGGAGGATTGGAGGGAGGGATGCTCAGCCCTAGACTCAGCAACCAGGAAAGTCCTCACTGAGGAGATTGCCTTTGCTTCCCAGCTGGTGAGGGACAAAGCCACATGCACAACCTTCCAGGAAGAAATAGAAACTGTAAAAAGCTGAAATGTGCTTGGTAGGACCACAGAGTAGCAAGAGGATCATTGCATCTGGACTCCACTGAATCCAGCATTTAAGATGAATGTAAAGAAAAGATCAGGACTTACTTTCTCAAAGACCTCACGGGATGTCACAAGATTGGCCTTCCCTTCTAATCAGTCCATATTTTTCAAGGTATTTTCTTGGGGTTTCCAGGTTGAGGACCCCTGGAAATTGCCTGAAGGTCTACAGATTCATTCACATTTCACTGAATCATAACCATTGCTTGGATACTCCAGTCTCATCCATTTGAGCTTGGATACTCCAGTCTCATCCATTTGAGTCTCTAAAATTATGTATTGTTTTGGCTACCTACCAAATAATTTGGAAATATGTTTCAAACTATCTTTTTAGGTACCATTTTTATGTTAGATTAATTATTCTTGGAATAAATAATTGGTGATTTATCTTGCTACTTATTACTATCAAAAGTGATCAACAAGGCTTTTAATCTGTGACCAGTTCAAGCCAGTTATTTAATCCATGTTGAACATTTTAATCCCATATATTTGCTTATCCTATATGTTTATGTCTGTCTTAGCTATAGACATAATGTGGGTTGTCTGGAAAGGACTAGGGTAGGAGAGTCCCTTGAGTCCTCCCATCCATGAGGCAGACCCTGAAAGGCTACAGCTGGAAACTTTCCGATGACAAGCTTTCTTGGTGAGTGCTCCCTTAAAGGGGGCATGGACAGTGTCTCCATGTCTGCCCCAACTCCAGATGCAAGGTACAGATAGATTGTCCCCCGGCCATAGGTTAATCTACATGTATTTCCCTAGACCTCCTTGTCTGCTTTCAGGTCCCTGGCCCAGCTGACTGAGCTATTTTGACACTGTATAGAAGTTTGAGTATATCCTGATTTGGGCCAGATTTTCAGTACACAGGGAACAATCAGTACACTACCTTGGACTCTGCTCATTGGGAGAATCTCTTACTTCTCTCACAAAGGACTTATGCAATCCACTTTGACTGCCAAACCATATCATATTAAACCTTCTGTATCCAAGGCTTGAGTTTTTAACTCCTGTGTTCATTGGTTATAGAGAAAGTTCTATTAAGGTAATAAATGTAAATTGAGGGAATGTCTCAATGGGATCAAAATAAGTGACTGGGGCAAGTAGCCACTTAAATCATTCCATTTGCATATGTCCTTCAAATGTGCTCCATCCTTATCTCCAGTGTGCCATCTCCATCAGATGATAGGTGGCTCCTTTGCATGCCTCAATTTATGTCTCATTGTATCTGACCCAACACATGATAGGCAGTTCCAATTGCATAGTCACTTGATATTCTATTATTAGTTGATCTGTTACTACTAGGGCTTCCTAGCATATCAGATTTTTTTAAAGAAATTACACACACACACACACACACACTATTTTTTTCCAGAATTATCTTGATCAGAAATTATTTTCCATACTTTGTACTTTTTAAAGAGGTGTATGACATCCTTATCTTCCATGGACACTTTATAATCATTAGAGCTGCATGTCCCATGGACCAAGTTGTAAACAATTTAAAATACAGATCATTCTCCTAATCTTGGTCCCACTCAAAAAGGAAGCTTTGAAACTTACTTGAGAAATGTAGTTTTTCAAAAGTTGATTTTATGTTTCTAAATTACTCCATCAAACTGGGTACCTCTTTTTTAATGTATTATGCATTATTTTTTTTTAATTTTTTACTCTGGAGGAAATATCTCAGGATGCCAATGATTTTCAGTCTTTAAAATTTCACACATTTTGGCATTCAGAATGCATGTCACATCTTGCTCTTCAGGCTCAATTGTCTTAACATCCACAGTGCAAGAACAGCATGATATCATGCAGAATATTACAATGGTGACAGAGGAAAGCATTAAATCTACCCATGACTACAAGACAGTGAGCCCTTGTAAAAACATATAAAATTTAAATGCTTTGGAGACTCTACTGATACAGATCATGGCAATAATAACACTTAGCTAAGTTCCAGTAATTTACCATTACCCCTAAAATCCATGCATCCCTAGGGTCCAAATAACCTAATTAAATGGAGATACAAAGAAAACTAGCATTTCTTTCTCACCCAAATATTTTAATCTTTGACAGTGGTACTAACTTCTGTATTTCACCCTCAATAACAATAAAGCTGCTACTGACAAGCAGGAGATTAGAGCTTCAGGGCTTTTACACAGTGTTTCTTACTCTAACAGACAGCTGTCATGTGTTTCCCAGACCAAGTGTGCACTGAAATACCATGTAAAGGACAACGGGCTGTCTCCACAGGCACAGTCTACCCACAGTGAAATGCACTTAGACCTGAATTCTATTTATCACCTAATTTCCATAATTGGTATTTTGGATGATCATTTTCAGAATGAACCCTGATAATACACTCAGGGATGACTGGGTACTCCCCATTCTTCAGAATAAAGTTCTCTGTTAAAGTGCTATGCCTCCTACTACTACAGTTATGCAGCCACACCAACATTTATAGCAGTTCACTTCACAATAGCAAAGATATGGAACCAACCTAGGTGCCCTTCAACAGGTGAATGGTTAAAGAAAATATGGTACATATACATAATGGGATATTACTCAGCCATAAAGAAGAATGAAATTACAACTTTTGCTGGTAAATAGATGGAAATACTGGAGACTATTATGCTAAGGGAAATAAGCCAATCTCCCCAAACCAAAGGCCAAATGTTCTTCTGATATTCAAATGCTAACACACAATAAGCTTGTGGGATGTGGGGAGTGTAAGTGCATTAGATTAATAAAAAGCAATAAAGGGAAGGGAGTGGGGAATGGGAATAGGAAAGACAGTAGAATGAATTGGATGTAACTTTCCTGTGTCCATGTCTGAATGCATGACCAGTGTAACTCTACATCCTGTACAACCACAAGAATGGGATCCTAGTTAGAATAAGTCATACTCCATGAATGTACAATATGCCAAAATACACTCTATAGTTGTGTTTATCTTAAAAAAAAGTAAGAAGAAAAATTGCTATGCATCCCTATAAGAAAGTATTGGAGAATATTTATAGTTCAATATACTACAACATTACAGAGTCTTTCTTGAATGGAATAAAGCCAAATATTTGTTGCCAAACAAGGATACTTATATTAGGAATTTTAATATCTGCCTAATAAATGAGAGCTTATGTTTTTCTATTTCAGTAGCCAATACCAGGATTTGGGGGTCCACCATCATCCCAGGCAGCCCTGTTTCACTGCTAGAAATAGCCTTCCACATATCTCTGCACATGGAGGAGCCCTGGTAACCACTTTGGCCTCTGGATTCATTTGGGATGAGACATAAGGAAGGTTTTCTGGCTCATGTCACAAGTCAGTGCTCTCATTCTCACTTCCTCAGGCTCCCAAGCCCTCCATAGTATTCTGCTTAGGCAGGTTTTGGTATCGCCTCTTGAGGTATATATGCCATCATCTCAATCTCACTTCAAGAGAGCCATCCCAACAGGGCTTTTACACTTATTCCAGGAGTCCTGGCAAGATATTTAAATCTGGTTAACCAGAACTCTAGAAAACTATTTCCCAGTTAAGATCTAGACCTATATTCATCTTAGTATAGTTCTCTCAAAATCCACATCCATTTAATTTCTTCTAATTATAAGTTTATTTCTGAAAATTTTTTGATAGATTATTTAATCTTTCCTTGTGCCAGATATGACTTTATTACTTCTCAGCCCCAAATCTGCCCCTCTTTGCCTTGCTTTCCTCTCCTGGAGCTAGAATCAGTGAAGATTTCTTTTTGGCCATCTGGCACATTGTTGTGTTTTCTCAGTGCAGGGGTCTGGAGGGACCCTGCAAGTGAACCTCACCCCTGGTTCTGCTTGCTCCCCTCATGCTCTGAAAATGTGCAGACCAGCAACATACATGGCAATGCAGTGATTGGCAGGTGTTTCTTGCTAGTTCTTTCCCATGGTTTCCTACTCAGTCTGTTGGCAGGCTGGCAGAATGCTTTCTGTTCATCAAGATGCATCTAGTAGCTGTGAGCCAGCTGCAGCAAGGGACAACCCAGTTTCCCTCTTTACCACCCCATGATTCTTACTTGCCTACCTTGGCCACACAGCTGTTAACCAAGACTGCCTAAGTCTGGTGACTCAGTAAACATCTCCAGCATCACTGGGCAATAGCTTTCCTGGAAGAGGGATCAAATCTCACCTTTGTGGAGGGATTCTCTTTCACATGTTCCTTTCTTTCTTAAATATGGTCTCTAAGCCTTAAGTATTTTGATATTTGATTTTACTCTTTTTAAATAGGTCTTCTCTTTTTTCCTAATTGATTTTTTTCATTAGATTTTCCATATTCAAATTACTGGAGTGTTTTCTACATATCAACTGGACTCTAAGTAAATATCCAAGGAGATAAATTCTGAGGAATGCTATTTTGAAATTAGTTCAGTTATGTTCAGCTGGCTGACTCCTTGCCAATGGATAGTTGAATTCTGGTAAACCATATGTACACATTCAACCTAGCACCTTGCACCAAGCAATTCTAAGTCACTACACAAATTTACAGTCTAGTCAGCAGTGTATTTGAATTCTCATTACTCTACTTGCTTTCAAATACTTTCCTTTGTGTATCTTTTTTATTTTAGTCTTCCTAGTATATATTTAGTGGTATCAATTTATGCAAATTTTATTTAGATTATGACTGATGAGGTTGAATACCTTTCATAAGTTTATTGTCCATGTGAATATATTTTGAAATGTTTACTGTTTAAGTATTTTGCCTACTTTCCAATTGCCTTGGCTTATATTTTTCTTACGGATTTATATGACCTGTATTTATAGTCCATAATCTATAACTTTTATTAGTGGTATATGTCACAGTTAATTTTCTTCAAGTTTGTGGAGATACAGTTTTGAAGAGTATAAAAATTTGAATGCTAAGATAAAATTCTTAAATTGAATTTGTAGAACCCAACACTCACCTGTATAACTGTAAGTTGATGGATATCATATGATGTTCATGAGCTATACTATATTCATGGATTAGAAACCAAAATAAATCAACTCTACCTATCTTATCTAGAAATTCAATAAAACCATAAAGAAAATATCAGCAGTTTTTTTGAAACTATCTGAAAGGTAATTCCAAAATTCATGTGGAAACATGAAAATCTTAAAGAAGGGTTTAATCTGCTAGATATGAAGACATTCTAAAGGCATCACTAATTTATACAGTTTGATTTTGGCACAAGCATACACAAATAGAGCTATGAAAATAACAGGGTAGTAATTGAGCCAGCCTTCTTTTTCTTAGAATGGTTTTCATGATGAGATAAACTGTTTTGCAATTCTTTGACCTCTATTTATACAAAAATATTTGCTCTCTAAGCTTCTTCCAAATTTTATTTTATTTTATTTTTGCATCTTCATACACATATATACCACAATTTATCATATCTCTGTATATAAGGTAAGTTGACACCAAATTCAAATCTTCATACATGTATTTCCAAATTTTATTCTATGTTGGCATCTTATATTAATGCCTCCACTATTCTGTAATTTTCACTAAATAGCATTCACTTAAGGTAGTTTTGAATAGTTCTTTGCATATGACTGTGATTCACAGTAAGAAGTTGTCCTTGAAGACTACTGCATAATATTTATTCTTACAGGAATTTCATGTGTATTATTTGTTAAATTGCTTCAAGACAGAATTTAATATGTCAGTGTCCAAAACACAGTATATTCCCTCCACTTCTTTGAAAATAAATGAATTCTTTTTCGAGTCATGATTGTGATGTTTTATTGAAATTTAAATTTAGTATCTGTCTGTTACTTTAGCAGTGTAATTGTGGTGGGTAAGAATGGGGGGCATTTAATTTGAATAGCTATGTTCCTAATAAAAAGATTGTGACAGGCTTGTGAATTTTCAATGAAAGTAATATTTAATTTCCAGTAGCTAGTTTTATAGAGAATATTATTGTCCACTCATAGAGCACAACAAGGGCCACTGTTAAAAACATGCTTTTATCTGAAGACATTGTTCAGCTTTTGAGTTTACTTGAAAAGATCATGCTAGTTTGGGATTGTATTCCCTACAGGAAAAATTGAAAACACTGTTACAATCATAACCCCCATACATGTCAATTTTGATCCTGTTTTCTTCCCTGCTGGTTAATGTAATTAATCATAACAGGAGTTTCATGATATTTTCCCTACAATTGAAGTCAATGTATTATTCAAATGATTTTAAATGCATCAATTCTCTTTTGACTATACTAGGTCTTTTTTTCCCCAATCTTTTCTTCTTGAGATCTTCAGATACATATAATAAAAGGTAAGATGCTTTATGAAAACTTTGCTAATATAAAGCTTTCCCATTGATTGCATTGAAGGAGTTGATGTTAGTCCGTGTCTGGGTACTCTGGTTGTGTCCTAGGAATACACCTGTTCTTCCACTTTACCTCCCTATATTCTGAGTTCTGTAGCACAGGATAGAGAAGTAATTCCAGGAAATACAAAAAACTTAATGCCTTTTATATACTTTAGCATCTATCAGAGATGTTTCTAACAGCTAAAACCCTTCTCTTTCCTTTTGTGCATCTGTAGGATATACTGCTCTCTCTCCAGTTGTCTCCTCCTTCCATGTCACCATGGTCCAACCTCCTTCATGAGGCTTCCTCCTACACCATTGCTTGGGACTTGCCTTCCTCTCCCCTGGCTCTTCTTAGGGGCTATCACTTATACTATGTGTTTTAGAATTTGATAATCATCAACTCAGTACCTTTGTGCTATAGTTTTCATAGTCCTTTAATTTTAAAAGTAACTAATATGTTTTTTTTCTTTAAAATATAACCTCTCTCAGGTTGAACTATTTCAAGTGTTTATTCTGAAACCATTATTTCCCAAAATATTGGAGTTTCCAGCAGGAAAAAACTATGGCAACTATTTAAACATACATGAGTATGTTTAAAGTTTAATAAATCTTTTATTACATTGAGTTGATAATAAATCTATTGCAGGTAACACTGGTCTTAGGGTCATCTTACATTAATAAGGTTGAAAAAGTGGAGTGAGCCATTCACAGACTGTTAATTTCATATGTGTTTTTTTCTATTAATAAAAATTTATATGTATGAGAGCCACTCCATTGAACGAGCTGAAGATTCAATAAAGAACAAAATAAAACACATTTATTTACTTTCATAGCCCTGGAATATAGTCAGAGCTACATTTGAGAAACCATTACAAATGTATTGTCTGCTTTTTTTTAAAGAGAGAAAGAGAGAGATTTTTTTTAATATGTATTTTTTAGTTTTCATTGGACACAACATCTTTGTTTGTATGGGTGCTGAGGATCGAACCCAGGCTGCACGCATGCCAGGCGAGTGCACTACCACTTGAACCACATCCCCAGCCCTGTCTTCTTTAATTCAAACATATTTTGGTTTCTTTGTTCTTTGTCCCTCTTCTTTGATCTCTCTGAATTCCACTGACCATATAAGCAGGATGTTTTGCATGGCTACCCATTTTTCCTTTTTTTTAGTACTGAGGATTGAACTCAGGGGCTCTTGACCACTGAGCCACATCCCCAGCCCTACTTTGTATTTTATTTACAGACAGGGTCTCACTGAGTTGCTGAGCACCTTGCCATTGCTGAGGCTGGCTTTGAACTTGCAATCCTCCTGTCCCAGCCTACAGAGCTGCTGGGATTACAGGCATGTGCCTCTGTGCCTGTCATGGCTACCCATTTTTATCAAAAACTGAGGAAACTATACATTTGTGTGGTCACATGTGAAACAGAGATAGGTTTAATTTGCAGAATATGCTCACAGGGCACTAAATTTTTACATGGTGTTTTGAGAGTTAATAAAGAGTCCTGAGGGCTGCTCAGTGATAGTTCGTGTGTAGTATGCACAATGCCCTAGATTTAATCCCTAACATGGGGGAGTTGGGGGGGAAGAGTCTAAGGGGTTCAAAGACCAGTGATATTTCACAAAGTTACTCAATTATTTATTTATTACTAATTGTAAGTAGGCATAGTTTATAATTTACTTCACATTATATTTCATGCATGTATTTGAATTAGTGTGTGAGAATAATTTAATATAGATAAATGTATAATTTAATATTAAATACAATTTTTACCTTTCACTTGCTTAACTGTTTTGTTTATTCACAAAGTAAATATATTGAGCCTCTACTATGTGCCAATCACTGTTCCAAACTCGTAAAACATAGTGGTGAATAAAAGAGGAAAAATAAATGTTTGCTTTCAGGGACTATTTTGACTTCTTGAAAATCTAAAACATTACAGACACTTGCATAGAAGATGGTAAGATTCAATTTCTGTAATTCCAGAGGACATTGATCTGTCAGAGCCATCTTGTTGGCATGGTAGTCACCTCTTGCTAGTCCTAAGTGTGAAGTATTTTAATCATCATGCAGACATGGTATTTAGCAGCTTCATACCTGCCCACTAGTAACTGATGTCTTTATTTCATGCCTAGTATTTGTGGGTAACACAGGTAAGAAAATATGTAAGTAGCCAAGAACACTGTAGCATTCCACTAACATGTACGCCATTAGAAAAATGAAAGATGCTCATCAAATCATAGATAGATGATAGACAGATTTGTAGGTGGATTCCAGGAAAACAGATATGTAGTAATGTGCACATGTACCCAACTTCGTGTAAGTATGTGTGTATGTCCCACAAACTGATTGTATAGACTCATAAATTAAAAAATAAGTTATTGTCTTTCCTTCAGAACATTTCACCCATCACCCCACCAGAAGGCTGGCTTAAGGTCTAGCATTTCAGGAAAGATGAAATCCCATTCCTCTAGGCACATATGTGACCAATGCAATTGAAATGGATGTCTTCAAGACAAATATTTCAGCAAGTTGTCAGCTTTTCTTAATTTTTGCTGAGTAGCCTCAGAGGCATAAGAGAAATAACTAAGAAAGGGTTGTGGGAATCAACACAAAGTGAAACAAGAGGGAGTCTGCCAATACTACTGCACTCTAATCGCAACACTGCCATTAATGAGAAAGTCCAGCGCTCAATTAGGAGAGTATCAGTGTATTTTTTGAGAATCATTTCTCACACTTAGATTTTTGATCAGCTACAGTATTCAGTTTTATTCTCTAAAAGT
The DNA here is from genome assembly GCF_052094955.1 of Ictidomys tridecemlineatus. Classification (NCBI taxonomy): domain Eukaryota; kingdom Metazoa; phylum Chordata; class Mammalia; order Rodentia; family Sciuridae; genus Ictidomys; species Ictidomys tridecemlineatus. Next base: position 78,307,376 of record NC_135485.1, on the reverse strand, counting down.
CAAACAAAAATGATGGGATAATTTAACTAATAAAAATTGAAGGAATTTGGATATAAATTGAGAAAACTTTTTAGTGTTTTACACCTCTATTGAAACAATAGGTTCAAGATTGATTATCAAAGTGAATGCATGTCATTCAATATTGTGGTTTATGTTCAATTTGCTACGGATCAATTGATACTCAGTTTGTTAAACAACCAAGATATTTGGTGTTCACACAACACTTGAATATGTACTGGTTGATGCAGTATTTTTCATAAACAAAGCTTATGAGTAACTTGAAAACAACAAGAAGAAAAACTGGCTTGGTGTTTGATTATTAGCCCAAGAAGAATGCTCAGCATAAGATGTCTTACATTAAGTACTCACAGGAATCTGCCTTGGGGTCTAGAGCAAGAAGTAATGGGAAAAGTTTAGAAATAACTAACAAAATCTCTGGGCTCAAGGACATCATGCTACATTTACTGGTTGTATTTAACTTTAAAGTGCTGTTTCATAATTATTTTAATGGAGATAGTCATACCTACTATGGAATATAGTCATTTTTTAGCATAAGCTCTTGATTAAAATTCAATAATTTTAGGAAAGTACTTTTATCATTAGTATACAGCTTGAAGAATTTTATGACTCTTCTGAAAGCCAGCACCCAATTTAAGGAACAGAGTTCTTACTCACTCTACAAAGCCCTTCCTATGATCCCTTCCAGTGTCTACCTACTGTCACCTTTTAGCTATCAATTTTAGTAAGCTTGAAGTGAAGGTTCTGTGGTAGCCTGAACCATGTCATCCAAAACATTCATGCCTTGATCCATAGAATCTGTTCATGTTATATAGCAAGTGGGATTTTTGCAAATGTGGTTAAATTAAAGATCTTAATATTATCCTGTATTATCAGGATAAGTCATATGAACAATCACAAGTACCCTTTTGTCAGATATACAAGGGGAGATTTGAAAAACATGGAAAATGTGGTGACGGAAGCATTAATTTGGAAGATGAGAAACAGACAAGACCCTCGAATTCAGGAGGACTTCCATGACTAGAAAAGGAAACAAATTCTTCTCTGGGGTTTCCAGAAGGAATAAGTCCTGTCAACTCTTTAACTTGAGCTCAGTTAAACCAATTTTAAAATTTTAGACTTCAGAATGGTGAGAGAATAAATTTACACAGGTTGAAGCTACAAAGCTTATGGAAGTTTGTTTCAAGAGTCAATGGAAATTAATACAAGGTCAGTTAATTTGGGGACATCTATATGGCTTACAAAAAGCTCTTTACAGATATCTCTTCAGATATCTTTATAAATATATGACATTTCCCTTATGTTTATAACTGACCAGATTTGTTTATCATAAAAAGCTATTTAATATTTTCCATTTTTATTTGCATGATTTGCACCTGTATATGGATATCCAAATATAGATCCAGTATGAATACTTTCAATGGATAATTTTATCCAATTAGATAAATACTCAATAAAGAATCTCTTTTTTTCCTTGCATTTCAGTGCCTCTGGTTATAAATCAGGTATCCATGTATGATTAGATCTGTTTTTGGACTCTATTCTATTTTCCTGGTATATTTCTTTATTCCTGTGTCATGCAACACTATATTCATTTCCATAGCTAAAGAATAAATCATTGATAGTTTGGAGGGTAGGTATTGAGGATTGAACTCAGGGGCACTTGATCACTGAGCCACATCCCCAGACCTATATTGTATTTTATTTAGAGACAGGGTTTCATGGAGTTGCCTAGCACCTCAATTTTGCTGAGGCTGGCTTCAAACTCATGATTCTCCTGTCTCAGCCCCTGGGATTACAGGCATGCGCCACCATGCCTGGTTCCATATATATAAGATAAAGTAATCCACCAGCTTTCTTTTCCTTTTTTTAAAATCTTTAGATGAGAAGAAATAATGTACAACATAGAATATTTTAAATCAAAAAAATGATAAGTTGTTGGATTTTTTAGGAATTTTTTTTCCTTAGGAATGTTTTGTTATTTTCCATATAAAGGTGTCTCAGTCCATTTTGTGCTGCTGTTACAAAATATTACAGACTTGGTAATTTTTAATAAACAGAAATTTATTTCTCATAGTTTTGGAAGATGTAAAGTCCAAGATCAAAAGCCAGCATCTTATTAGAGACATTTTTCCTTATTGTTCCCCAGTGGAATAGCAGAGAGAGAGAGAGAGAGAGAGAGAGAGAGAAAGAGAGAGAGAGAGAATATGAGAGAGAATGCAGAACTTGGCCCTACCATGCAATATTGTGTTACTAAGTCTTTTTGGAATGCATATTTAATCCTTACTTTTGACTAACAATATTTATTTTTTTAGGAATTAATTCTGTGTATAATTTGATTTTTAAAAGATAGTCAACTTTGAATTTACTTTTAAACTTCTACTTTTCTGTTTGTTCTGGTTCAGAAATTAAGATTAAATTTTATGTTGGTATGCATATAGATTTATATCAATGACCTTCAATAGCTTACTTGTTAATTCTAATAGTTTGAACACACTTTCGTTGCCTATGTACATTTTATCTTTTCATTTGTAAATAAGAACATTTTTATTTCTTCCTTGTTAATGTCTTCCTTTTTAAATTTATAGTACTTTCTAACATCTGCAGTTCAATGTTCAATATATATAATGATGTGTGGAGTCTTTGTATCATTGTCAATCACCAGGGACAAAGATTTCAATGTTTCCTCAGGTATGGTGTTTGCTGTATTTGTTTAATAAATAGCTATTTAAGACGAAGGAACTTCTCTTTTACTTACAACTAGCTAGATTTATTTACCATAAAATGCTGTTTTATTTTTCTATTTTTATCTGCATGATTTTTTAAAAAGAAGTATCCTATAGGAATAAGAAATTTCCCTTCTATTTCTAATTTTCTAACAACTATTTAGCACAAAATAGATAATGAACATTTTCAGGTCCTTTATCTCACACCTATCATGATTTTATGGGTTTTTAAAAAATCTTCTTTTAAAATTTTCTCCTATTTGTTTCATCTTTTTGTCTGGATGTTTTTCTTTCTTGAATTTTTTTAATGAGTGATGTATTTATACTTTTGAAAAGAATTTTTGCTATGACCCTTTGTATTTTCAGTCTGCACAATTTGTATTCTTAACATCACATGTTTAATTGATGTACTATGACATCACAAAAAAAATCTATAAAAATATCACAATTATATTCTAATTAATGTTATCCTCTGAGTGGATATATATTTTATTTTTACATATGTTATAAGGCCTTGAATAACATCATTTTTGTTTTAAGGAGTCAATAGTTTTTATATTAAAAAAAAGAAGTCTCTCTTAGTTTAGGAAAAGACAGGAGTGTAGTTGTAGAGGATTGTCTTAGCCTTTCCTAGTATGGATAAGCCAAGGATCAATCTAGGGATGGTGTCCTTCTGAGTATGTTAATTAACATCTAATGATACATTTAGGTGTTTCCTAGTTACACATATGAAAATACCTCACGAATTTGAACCTTTATATAGATACATAATGCACTAACTAAAAAATCCATAAAAAATAGAATAAACATCTTTAGAGTATAGGAAAGGAAAAGAGGGAGAGGGAAAGGGAAGTACTAAGGACCAAATTGAATCAAACTATTTTCCATTCTCCTATAATTATGTCAAAATGAACCTCAATATTATGTATAATGCACTATTTAAAAAAATGACCTTGGGTATGCATATGAAGCCAGCAGATCTACTGATTCCCTGATTGTATTTATTCCCCAAGACTGGTGCAATCCACTACAAAAGGACACTTCACATCAACTCCAAGCCTGCATCCCCCAGCCCTCAATATATTGAGTGCTTAGTGACCTGAGAAATGGCCATGGCTCCTTTTTGGAAAATGATTAGGGTCCTTCCTTGTAAGGTCTTGGCCACCTCTCCCTTCACTATATCCTGGAACTCAAAACTATCCAAACACAGAGATCTAGGTACCCTCTATTCCTTGCTTAAATACTCCTTTCCTTCAGCAGGCTCATTGGCTATCCATCTGAAGATATGTGCACCTTCAAATGACTCAACTCAGGGTTTTTGATCCTTCAGTGCAAAAGTGATAGGCATTCAGTAGGAACTAGACTCCCAGTGTTAGGTCTTGATGTCTTCTTTAGCCAGTTCTGTGTGGTGAGATACACACTTGTATTGCTATACAGGATAGCAAGCTGGTTATGTTGGACCCTTTCTATCTTCAGAAATCTGCAGGCTTATTTTCACAGGAGTAGACAGTTATTCATGATGTGGATTTGACATTCCTGCCTGCGGAACTTGAACCAAAATCATAACCTTAATCTTAAGAGGTGACTGAACCATATGCTTTGGGTGCCAGAGAAGGAGGCATGAGAGTGAGATCATTTGGTTGTGCCACAAACTCCATTATAAAGAAATGATTTTCTGACAGACTGTTAGACTGCTGAAGGCACAGCTGAAGCATCAACAAGAATGGAGGGTCATTTGCTAGAAATCCTTGTGTCCCAGACATCAGGATTATTCCTAACATGTGGAATCATCACTCAAAATGTCCCAGTGTGGGACTTTGTGCCTCTCCTCTGAACATTTCTGGGAAATGATTAGGGTCCTTCCTTGTAAGGTCTTGGCCACTGATATTATAGCTAGGATTTTGGTGAACCCTGTGTTCTAGCTCCTTCAGGACAGCAAAGATCATGAAAGGAATAACTCTCCCAGCAGGAAGAAGTAGGGTTATTCTTACACAGGGGTACAGAAGGAAAACAAATGGATGGTCTTGGTGCTCTATGGCATGACTGTGGCTGAACATGTGGTACAAATGTAGGAAATTCAGTGCAAGAAAATAATGTTGAACAGGCAACAGATTTGAGAGATGACAATGTAACTCATATCAAAGTGAACAACTGAGTTAATAAGGTAAGTGGAAAGGAATTTAGAATAAGCAGTGGAAAAGGGATTCTGTCCATACACACTGGAATGAGCTCATATGATTATAGATATTGGTAAGCACAAAATCTGCAGGGAAGACCAGCAAACTGGAGATCCTGTTTTACAGTTTATTGAGCAATGTTTAAATCACATTAAACACATCTGTCTCCTCATTCATCATTTCTTTATGGTGAAAATATTTAAACTCCTTTTCTAGCTTTTTGAAATGTACAGCACATTATTATTCATCATCATCCTATTGTGCAATATTTCTCCAGAACTTCATGCTCCTATCTGGCTGTAACTTTGTATCCCCTGACCAATGTTTCTCCCAGCCTTCCTTCTCCCCTACTTACCTCATTCCTTGGTAATTACCATTCTACTCTTGTAGATGTTCAACTTTTAGATTACACATGTAAGTGAGATCATGTGGTACTCATCTTTCTGAGCCTCACTTATTTCACTACACATGATGACCTCTCCTTCCATCCTTGTTGTAAATGATAGGATTTCATTCTTTATTATGGCTGAATAGTATTTCATTGTTTATATGTACCACATTTTCGTTATCCATTCATCAGTGGATGGAAATTCAGGTTCCCCCCCCCCATTTTTGGCTGTTTATTGATTACTTAGCATATTACTGTTATATAGTATTTTTAATTTTTTTCACATAATCAACTTATGAACGGCTTATTTTAAACTTAATTTTATAAACTAAAAATACAAAGATACATAAGAATTAGTATGTTGCCAAGGTAAAATTACTAGGAAGAGATAGTTCAAATAATTCAAGTCAATAAAATCAGAATTTGACAAAGTGTACAACTTTCAGCCTATTGGTCATTTTAACACTCCACACGCAATCCCCAAAATCCCTGTTGTCAGTTACCTTTCTTATGTTTGAAGGAACAATTTCTTAAAGTGTTCCTAAGGGCTGGTGGGGGCCAGATTATGTTGATATTGGCTGGAGAATTTGACAAGTACATACATATAAGCACACTTCATACAAACTACTTCAGATGGTCATAAAACAGGAATGTGGAAAGTAATGTGAAGACAAAAGAAGAGAACATGTCCCTGAATCAAGAAGAGTGTACACAATAAATTATCAATTTTGTAAGCATTAGTGCCCAGGAGGTCAGGAAGGGCTCATGAGAGCAATGATCTCAGCGTGCAGAATCAGTATGCTCAGGACTGCTGGCAGTGCAGAAATGGGAGGCACCGTGAGGGGGCTTGGACCAGGTGTGCTGAGGGCTGAGCACCACATGAACCTAATGATCTGAAATTGAACAAAAATCAGGACCAGGATTTTTAGAAATGTACAATCTCAAAACCCCAAGCACAGGGAGTCCCAAGTAAAACCCACCCCGCTGGAGGGACGATATGAAGTTGTGAAAAAAGGTCCCCAAAACATAGGAAGTTGAGAAAAGAGGAAATAGGGAAATCTCATAAAATGAAGCCAGACTGGGCAAGCTAGAACCTGATGGTTGAACAGTTTAGATAGTGACAGCAGAAGGATAATAGATTACAGATCAAGTGAGATCAAGGAAGCTAGAGAGGGGAATACTGACACACTTCAGGAGAACATATTTTCTTACTATTTTATTCAATATTTTATTCATTTATTCAATGCACAACACTGCTAGTTAGAGCTATGAAACAGTTAACTGCATGAGAAATAAACCAAGATAAATAAGCAAATTTCAAAATAAATTAAAATGCAATAAATGCCATCATTGATTAAATATGGGGAGGAGATCAGGACACAGCAGTACCATCTTTGTCCAGCTGAGTCTAAAAAAAATTCCACAGGTGTTGCTGTTGAAGATAATGCTTGGGCTGCAAATATAATCCAGCCTAGGAAAGGGAGGGGAGTGACCACAAAAGCATGGAGTTTACTATAACCATGAGCAAGAAGAGGAGGCAGGCTAGGGAATTTCTGTGATACTATGTGGTAGAAACAAAATGTAGCTGATTTTAAAAACTATCTTGGATTTATTTAGTTATATGGACTCAAAGATTTCTAAGTTTTTTTTTCATTTGTTCTAATTAATTATACATGACAGTGGAATGCATTTTGACCCAACATACATAAATGGATTACAGCTTCCCATTCTTCTGGTTGAACATGATGTAGAATCATACAGATCATGTAAGCATATATGTACATAGGTTAATAATTTCTCATTCATTATTCTATTCTTCCTACCCCCATACCCCTCTCCACCCTTTATTCCCCTCTGCCTAATCCAAAGTACCTCTATTTTTCCCTAGCTTTCTCCCTACTTATTGTGAATTTGCATCTATCTGCATTTTAGAAAAAAACATTTATCTTTAATTTTTGGGGAGAGGATTGGCTTATTTCACTTAGTATGATATTTTCTACCTTAATCTATTTACCTGCAAATGCCATAATTTCATTCTTCTTTATGTCTGAGTAAATTCTATTATATATATATATATATATATATATATATATGTGATATATATATCACATTTTCTTTATCCATACATCTGTTGAAAGGCATCTAGTTTGGTAACATAATTTGGCTATTCTGAATTGAGCTATTATAAACATTGAACTGGCTGTCACTGTAGTGTGCTGATTTCAAATCCTTTGACTATAAACTGAGAAATGAGATAGCTGGGTCAAATGGGTTCAAGATCCATGTCTTAGGGAATATACATTAGGAGCTTTCCTTATTTACTGATGCAATTATTGACCTAATCACTATGTAGAACCACACTCTGAAAGTTACATCATGAAGAAACTAACAATATAGGCCAATGTACCATGTGTAAACTGGTCAAGATGATAGGCAGGAAGAGCCATTACACAAGGGCTATCTAAAACTTTGGGCAGTCAAATAAACCATAGGTTGACAAACCGCCAAAATGGAGAAGAATGTCCTGAAAGAATCTCCAAGTAATGACTTTGAGGCTCAAGCAATTACTTACAAGCTGTCAGTGGACTAACAATAGAAGTAAGAGATCATCTGAAGGTCAAGCTAGTAAAATATGTTTATGAGTGTGTTTTCTGTGAATTCTACTGAAGGCTATTTGAAATTAGCACAGCCATATGAAAATGATAAAGAAATTATAATGAACAGAGAGTAAGACTTTTGGAGAATGTAGTGGAAATGCATAAGGATGCAATCATTTGTGGAAATCATAACATTAATTGTGGCTCATGTGGTTCATTGTGGCTCATGGTTTGGGGGCTTAAGTTAGCTATGCAAAGGCAAATCTGTTTGCATTGAGCAATGGGGAATGACAGAATGGCTTTGATTAAATACTGTCATTGGAATGTAGGTGTGAGATTGTTTTGGCAATTTCATTTGTGATGAATTGACCTCCTATTGAGACTCAGAAAAGAATGAATTTCAAAGTCTTGTTGTTTAAAAACTAAAGAACTCTTCCTCAAAGTAAGTTCAAGGTGAAATGTCTTCTCCTTAATCCTATCTGCAAGAGTGAATTATGTTGGAAGAAAGGTAGGGCATACATGATATATTTTTGTTATCTCCAGGTTTATTGTGAATGCAAGGTAGACTAACTGGGGTCATTTAAATTTTGTGTTCACTTCTCATAGCCATCTCTTTTTGGTGGAATCATAAATGGTTTACTTAAGTAGAAAAACTGTTGTTAACCCATGCTTGTATTATAGAAGTATTGTCCTTCAGCAGGTTTTTGACAAGTAATTTTTATTTAAAAAATTAAAGCTATTTGACAGTTTTTCTCAAAGACCATGTCTCTATTTGGCAATGTGAACTGGAGAACTAAACCTCTACCACTGAATTCAGCAAGCAATAATTATAAATTATAAATGAAAACCAATTTTGTCTTTCAAAATTAAACAGAAATTTGTACTCGTCTCTTTTCCAGCCCCTGAATGTTTTCTGAACAAAGTGCTCAGAATTTAGTAGATTGTCCCCTCCATTTTGAATAAAACTCATTTCTTCAGAGGCCCAAATAACAAGGGATGTTCTATTTAATAATGAAAATGATGAAATAAAGGGGTAAAAATTCCAGGAGTAGCTGGGTGTGGTCTGTAATCCCAGCAGCTCCTGAGGCTGAGACTGCAGGATCCTGAGTTCAAAGCCAGTCTCAGCAATGGGAAGGCACTATGCAATTCAGTGAAACTCTGTCTCCACATAAAATAAAATAGGGATAGAGATGTGGTTCAGTGGTCAAGTGCCCCTGAGTTCAATCCCTTGTGTGAAAAATAATTCCAAGAAAATTATGTATATTTTATCTAAGTTAATTAGTACATGTATGCATACTTGAGCCCATTAGAAAGTGATTTAAGGAGTGAATGTTTCCTTGATTAATTTGTGTAACATACCTCCCCAACAATGTAAAGCATTTTGAACTGAATCACTCAACTCCTTGTATTAGAAGCTAATGATGTTCCATAACTTTGCTGGAGCATAACAAGCAAAGGGACAGCCAGCGTCAGTTCTTCCAAGAACATAGGCACACTTTCACCTTGGGACTTCCATATTTGCTGTTCCCTGAGCATTTAGCTATCCATATAGCCCCTCCTGTTCTTTACTCCAAAACAGTCTTCTCCTTCAAATTTGCAGAAAGTGCCATCTATAATAACTTATTAGCTATCGCATAGAAATTTATAACCTTATTAACAATTTTTTTTACATGTTACTGATTACTAACATACACATATTTGTGTTAGTCAATGTTGCATTGCTATAATCAAATTACTCAATAAGAACAGCTTAGAGGAATAAATGTACATTGTGGCACATGGTTTGGGGGGTTCAGTGTATGTTTGTGTTTGGTGGACTCTTTTGCTCTGGGCCTAAGGTGAGGCAGAACATCATGGCCAAAGAGACCAGTGGAGGAAAGTTCATGATTGACAGGAGACACAGAGAGAGAAAGAGCAAGTAACCAGGAACAAAATATGTATATCCCCAAGGCATGCTTGTGACCCACTTCCTCCAAGCCTGCCCCACCTGTACAGTTACCACCAAGTTGTTCCATTGTTGAGGGCCACGCACCCTGGTGGTGGCTGCTCCACGATCCTGACCTCCTCCTTGTCCCAGCCTACCTCTCCACCTTCCTCTGCAACCCTGGTGGAGGCCATCTCGCCAGGTCCTGGGGGCTGCCTGAGAGCAGGCCGGGGATCTAAGTACACAACACCTCCTCTGGGTTTGGGCTGAGGCCAGATCGGGCCTGGTCCCCCACTGGTGGCCAGGACATGCACTGAAGCCAGCAAGTCGCCTGCCTGGAAGGAGGCGGAGCAAGGATTCAAGAGGCAAGTCCCCGTCCTTTCAGACCACGGAGCTGCTCACTGGGGTCTATTTTGGCTCCGCCACACAGCTTCAAGAGTGGGAAAATTAAAAATGACCAAAGAGTTCCAGTTGAGTGTGCTTGCCTGCTGGTGGTGGCAGTTGGGCTCTCTGGAATTGCTGGAGAGCGCTCTTGCTCCAGCGTGCATGCTAAAAATAAATTTCATTCCTCCTTGACATGTGGCTCATTGCGCCCAGCCAGACTGCAGCATGACTGAGGGTATGTGATAAGGCAAACTGCTTACCCCTGAGGGCAGGGCGAGAGGATACTTAGCCATTTTAAGATTCTTCTTTCATTTTGTTTTGCTTTTGTTTTAAGTTGCCTGTCCTTGGAGATGGGTGAGACAAAGAAAAACCGCTCACATCTGAGGAAAAACTATTTGCGTCTTTGGAACAGATAGGGAGAAAGGACAGATAGACATTTCAGGAGGATAGAAAGCCTGATATAATGAATATTTTTCCATTTTTGTTTCATTTTGTCCCAGTTTTCTTTTGCATTATCTTAGTGAGGGGTATCTTCATCAAGGAAATATGGAATGAAAAATTAGTAAGAACCTAACCAAAAGGGCGTTGAGTAAATTTTTAGAGGAAGGAGGCACCCCAGTAAAATCAAGAACAGTTAGGGCATACGTTGAAGATTTAAAAAGGATAGAAAAGGGAAGCCCAGGAACTCTGCCATTTGGCACATTACTGTTATGGATGTTGGTACAATCTTGTTTGCTTAGTCAAAGAGAAGACATTTTAGATCAAGTAAAAGAGGAAGCCTCTCGAAATAGTAAGAAAGGGGAAGAAAGTTTAGAGCAGAAAAAGCCATCAGGGGAAAAGTTACAACACGAGACTGCTACTAACACCTTTCTATTACCAGAGGGAATAAGTGTCCAACCAACAGCTCCACCTATAGAGACAACATATGCTGGGAGGCCCCTAACCCCTGTAGTTGATAGACGGGATCCTGAGACAGGACCTCAAAGATTTGCATGCCCTGTATTTGTGCAGGCAGGAGGGCAACAAATGCACCATGCTTCAGATTTCAAAACAGTGAAGCAGCTAAAAGAGGCTGTAACAATGTATGGTCCTCAAGCACCATTCACTGTAAGCATGGTCGAATGCATTACCAACTCGAACATGACGCCAGCAGATTGGACTAGTATGTGTAAAGCTGTGCTAAATGGAGGACAATATCTGTTATGGAAGGTTGCCAATCAGCAATTTTGCACAAAGATGGCTAGGCAAAATGCAGCAGCCAGTTATCCTCAAAGAAATCTAGATATGTTGTTAGGAAGGGGACCTTATGAGGGTCAGCAGCAACAAATTGCATATGATCCTGCCATATACTCACAAATTGCTGCAGATGCGATTAGGGCAAGGAAGACTTTGCAAGGACAATTATCTAAGGTAATACAAGGAACTAATGAAACTTGCGCTGAATTTGTAGATAGGCTTATTCAAACAGCTACCAGAGTTTTGGGGGATACAGAACAAGCAATGCCATTAGTTAAGCAGCTAGCCCATGAACAAGAAAACAGATGGTGCAAGGAGGCCATTAGACCATGGAAACATGGAGATTTAAACACATATATTAAATTATGTAGAGACATTAATGAATAGGGGCATGTCTTGGCAGCTGCAGTACAACAGGCTTTAGATGCCAGGCCAAAAACATGCTACAATTGTGAACAAACAGGACATTTTAAAAGGAATTGCCCCATAGGAAGAGGGTTTAAAAAAACTAGGTTTCAAAGGGGTAGAATACTGGGTATTTGCCCACGATGCCATAGAGGGAGACATTGGGCTAATGAATGCTGTTCTCAAACCACCATAGAGGGTACTCCATTATCAATAAACGGACACATGATATCGTGTTTACCCACGATATCATGGAGAAAGGCATCGGGCTCCATTGCCAAAAAACGGACAGGGGGCCCAATGCTCCGGGGCCCATGACCACAGATATACGGGGCACTGGAGGAACCCAGCAACACCATCAGGGTAGTGCCCAGGACACATTATCCATTAGATCGCTCAATAGACAAACCAGAGGGAGCACAGGATTGTACATATGTGGCTCTGCCAGAGCAGTACCAACTCCAGAGATGGGAGTTCAAATCATTCCCACAGGGATAAATTGGCCTCTTCCCTAAGGAACAGTAGGCTTATTATTGGGACACAGTTCTTCTACTCTAAAAGGACTTATGATAAGTCCTGGAGTAATTGATCCCGAATATGAAGGTGAAATATAATTATAGACATTACTCCAAGGGGTATATCAGTAATTTCACCAGGAGATAGAATAACACAGTTATTAATAATACCCAGCCTACATGATAAATTTTCCAGTCATACTGTAGAAAGAGAATCCAGGGGATTAGACTCCACAGGTGTAGATTGGGCTATGCTTTTTTTAAATTTAGATTCTCGCCCCATGCTAAAACTAAATATTCAAGGACATGAATTTAATGGGCTACTGGATACAGGTGCAGACCTTGGCATCATCTCTCGTCAAGAATGGCCAAAACATTGGCCATTACAACAAGCCACTCAAATGCTTTGAGGCCTAGGAGTGGCGACTAATCCCCAAAGAAGTGCAATGGTATTAGATTGGAAGGATCCTGAAGGATGTAAGGGAACTCTACAGCCATATGTATTGGATCATCTTCCTATAAATTTATGGGGATGATATGTCCTATATCAATTAGGACTAACATTAAAAAATAACATCAATTCAATTGTGCCCACTATTATGGCTAGACAAGGTTTTAGGAAAGGAAAAGGATTAGGAGAAAAAGGACAAAGTATAGTGGCACTAATACAAATAGATCAAGAAATAGATATACATGGATTGGGTTTTCATGAGGGGTAACTGAGACAATAAAAATTACTTGGAAATCAGAAAGACCAGTATGGGTTTCTCAGTGGCCCTTGACTAAAGAAAAGATACAAGCAGCCCATGACCTGGTCAAACAACAATTAGCAGAGGGACATACACAACCTTCTGTATCTCCCCATAATACTCCCATTTTTGTCATCAAAAAGAAATCTGGTAAATGGAGATTTTTACAAGATTTAAGAGCCATTAATAATGAGATGGTTATTATGGGACCTACTCAATCGGGATTCCCCAATTCTCTCCTTTGCCAAAAACCTGGTATGTTTTGGTTATAGATACTAAGATTGTTTTTTTTTTCAACTACAATTCATCCTGAGGATAGTCTGCATTTTGCATTTACTATCCCTGCACTGAATCATGGAGGTCCTGATCAGAGTTATGAATGGAAAGTACTCTCTCAAGGGATGGCTAACAGTCCAACTATGTGTCAAATTTATGTTAACAAATTAATCCAGCCACTTAGAAATCAAAGTCCTGAACTACAAATATTTCACTATATGGATGATATATTATTAGCACATAAAGATAAAAGTACATTGCTAGAATATTATGCCACACTTGCAAACTTATTAAAAAATTATAATCTACAGATAGCAATAGATGAAGTACAATTAAATTTTCTTATTAATTATTTAGGAGTTCTATTATCCTCAACCATGGTCCATCTACCAAAAATGCAAATACAAGTAGATCAACTCAAATCACTTAATGACTTTTAAAAGTTATTGGGAGACATAAATTGGATAAGGCCTTTTCTAGCCATACCAACAGGACAGTTGGGACCTTTATTTGATATCCTAAAGGGTCCATCAGATCCAAATTCACCTGGCATGTTAACGCCTGAAGCAAGAAAGGCATTAAAAATCATTGAAGCATATATGGAAAATATGCATTTGGGTAGAATTGATATAAGTTTGCCTTTATTATTTATTGTACTACCAAAAAATATTCCTACAGGAGTATTTTGGCAAGAAGGTCCATTATTATGGATACATTTATCTTATTCTCCTGACACTATTCTTACTAGGTATCCTGAGGCTGTAGGACAATTAATACTCAAAGAAATAAAAGCAGCAAAGGGAGTGTTTGGAATTTCTCCCAGTAAAATTATGACTCCATATACAATGGATCAAATTGTTGAGTTAGCTAATGAGTTAAATACTTGGGCAATAATCATGTGTAAAGCTAATGTTTTATTTGATAACCACTTACCATCTAACCCTTTGTTGTCTTTTTGGTCTTCGCATTCTGTAGTTTTTCCAAAAATGACAAGAAAACACCTATCATAAATACTCCAAATATATTCACTGATTGGTCAAATAATGGTACAGCAGCAGTAGTTACCCCTGATCAAACTGTTACATTTTTAGTACCCAAACAATCAGCTTAAAAGGTAGAGCTTAACGCAGTATTACAAGCTTTTGTGATGTTTAAAGATTCTGTATTGAATTTATTTTCCAATAGTCAGTATATAGTGAATGCTATAGTATACCTTGAAGATTCTGGTAGGATTTCCCCTTCCTCTACTGTTTTCTCTTTGTTTTCCACTATACAAAGTCTAATCTGGGACAGAAAAGATCCATTCTTTGTAGGACATATGAAAGCACATACAGGATTGCCTGGAACCCTTAGTTTGGGCAATGATTTAGCAGATAAAACTACATATGACATACATATTTTCTCTACTCTAGAAGAAGCTACAAATTTTTATAAAGGTTCCATGTCAATGCTAATACTTTACAAAAGCATTTTTAAATAACTAAGGAACAAGCTAGACAAATAATAAAACAATGTTAAAATTGTGTGACCTTTTTACTACAAGTTAATCTTGGAGTCAATACCTAACTATATTTGGCAGATGTACGTCACACGCTTGCCAGAATTTGGAAAATTAAAATATTTGCATGTTACAGTTGATACTTCTTCCAGATTTTTGATGGGCTACTTTCATGCTGGAGAAAAACCTAAAGATATTATAGCTCATTGCTTACAAAATTTTGCCACTGTGGGCGTTCCAAAACAGTTAAAAACAGATAATGGCCCTGGTTACGCTTCTACCTCTTTTAAACAATTTTGCTCATCATCTGGCATTACTCATATAACAGGAATCCCATACAATCCACAGGGACAAGGCATAGTTGAAAGAAATCATCAAACTATTAAAGTGTACTTATTAAAGCAAAAAGAGGGAATTGGGAAGGGGTATATATCCCCCAAAGATAAACTTAAAATAACCCTTTTTTAGTCTAAACTTTTTAAATTTGGATTCATCAGGGCTTAGTGCTGCAGAAAGGCATATGTGTACAAAAAATGTACATAAGCCCAAGGTACTTTGGAATGATATTCTTACAGGACAATGAAAAGGTTCTGACCCAGTGATTTTCTGGAGTCGGGAGTCTGTTTGTATGTTTCCACAGGGATAACAGCAGTCGATTTGGTTTCCAGAGAAATTAACTAAAGCGATTTCTACAGACCAAAAGAAGATGATTTGGCTCAAATCCATAACAGATGATATCCAGAAGTTCAGTTTGGATATCCTTACATCTGCAACAGTGGTTCTCCCACACCTGGAGGCTAATGAAACCAGGATGCTTTTTTTAATATCTATTTTATTATTGCCCTTTCCCACATCATAATATTCTATTTTGTTTTTAGAGCTCATAGAGACCTTGGTTAATGTTTTGCTGATTTGTTCAATTTTTTGGCTATGGAGTTTTTAAACATTGCAATGGAGATTTCACCTGTAAAAAGTTACAAGGCCTTTACTATTATGTTATTTGTTACATGTATTATATTATGTGTGTACACTTGTGTTTTGTGTTGTATGTTTGTATGTGCTTATGTACATATATCATATATGACGAACACTCATGAAAAAATGGATCCAAATATTTCTTTTCTTATTCACATGATTTAAATGGTTTAATTTAAATTGGGTAAACAGCTGTTGATAATTGTTTTAATATGTGAACAAAAAAGGAGGCTAACAGATCTGTTTGTTTACTTTCACCTTTCCTTTTCATTATATTTAATAATTCTGTTCAGGATAATGTAAATTGTTCAGAAAATTGCTTTCTTTTAGTGCCTGCATGCTCAATCAAAAAGTCGAATTGCTTTGGGAGGAAATGGACATATTAATGGATTCCTCTGCTTTGAACTGCTTGCAAAACTTGCCTGGACTATGTATCACTTGTATGCATTCTGAACTATCTGTTGGTGCAGCAACTTGTGGTAGTGCTGGGGTATTTTTGCTGATGGTGTCATCGGTGGTACATTTTCTCCAAAAGGAGCCATCAATTTGCTTGGTGTTGTGGCATTTTGTATCCTCCTTCCTTATGCTTGTGATGGTCATTCAGCTAAAATTTGGGGGCCAACAGATGTGAGGCAAAGAACCTCACCTTCCCACTGGTATAAAGCCCTATCCACAGGTGTGGCTGTATGCTGGATGAGTAGTCAATGACTGGTAAGATGCAATTGCAATGTACCAACCTAAGACAGGAGGCTCCCGCCTTGAGGTCAGTTGATTGATGATGGATAAGAACCATATGTAGTATTGGACAACCTAAGACAGGCATGGTCCCTATGCCACATGCTTGTTGTTTAATTAAACAGAGAGGGGGAGATGTTGAGGGCTGTGCACCCTGGAGGTGGAAATTTTCTTTTATATCATTATTATTATTAATATTTTGCAGTATTGGGTATTGAATTTGAAATTTTATACATATTAGAATTTTTAATTATTTTTATCTTTATAATTTTTTGATGATTGAACTTCTTTTGATAGTATTGCTTATTTTTTATTCCCTTCATTTACTTTGCTTTCCATGTTGGTTGGAGGAAAATGCAGAGAACTTTGCAGTGTTTCTGTATCCTATCCTGAATAAGAGGCCACTTTTGATTCCAAAGTTTCAGAAAACCTATCCAAATCTAATTCTTCCCTTTAAATTTCACTTCTCCCATACCAGCTTGGCAAAATTATATAATGACCCCAAGCATAATGTATATAAATAAGATCAAGGATAGGAATAGTACCGTGCTGTTGATTCAGATGTGTCCTTCCATAGCATCCTCTGACACTAAGGCTCCTATTGTCTGTCTCTCTTCCTTGTGTTACTGGTTCATAGTTTTCAGCCATTCCTGCATCCCACTGAATTTAGAAGTGATTATCTAGGTAGACCATTCTCTCTAATACACCGTAAAAATATCTGGAATTCCTTAAACTTGAAAACATTTCCCTTACTCGAATTGAGCTGATGACTTACACTCAAATCAACATCCCCATTCATAAAACACACCAAACTTACTTATCTAAAATAGCTTGCATTCATCTAAAACTCTATATGCAGTTTCTGTCCAATAGGTTTTTGTCTATTCTCTACATATTCATTTATATTTTAATCTTTAATTTTGTCTAAAATTTTGAGATTTCTATTTCTCTTCTATTCTCTAAGCAGCTTCTATATTGTCTTTTTTTTCCCTAGAAAGCACACTTTAGTGATACTTAATTTCCTCTCACAGAATTTTTTTTCTTTTTTACTATTATTCTAAAATACCAATCCAACAAAACCACAGCACTCACAGCACTCACTATAATTTTAAGGAATGCTAGAGTCTAAGCTTTGTTTTTATATTCAGAGAATTAAGAAGTACTAGAGAATAGCACATGACCTGTCCAACAGTGTAATGCAATTTTAGAGACTCCATTCTTATCCAGATTGTACTGTTGACTCTCATTTAATTTTTCACATTTTTATTTTTGTAATTCCACTGAGTTGAGACATCAGGGCATCCAAACTGCTTGATATTAAAGAAAAAAAATTCTAAGGAGAGATGGATCATCAACAATGATTCACATTAGGATAAACATGGGAAGAAGAGAGGCTACCACATAAGTCACCAAAAATAACTCACCCTTTATTTTATGTATTTATTTATTTTTAACAGATTGAAAAAAGCATCTGAGTGAAGGTGACCCTGAGAGTATAGACGCTCAAGGAGACACAGACAAAGCTAGAGTTTACATCTATTCGTGTGCTCTTCTTCGTCTTCCCCACAAACTTTCTTTTTTTTTTTTATTGGTTGTTCACAACATTACAAAGCTCTTGACATATCATTTCTCTCCTTGTTTATTTTCCCATTCTCCTCACAACCTCTTATATGTGATTTTGTATAACAATGAGGATCTCCTTCCATTTCCATGCAATATCCCTTTTCTCTCCCTTTCCCTCCCACCTCATGTCTCTGTTTAATGTTAATCTTTTCCTCCTGCTCTTCCTCCCTGCTCTGTTCTTAGTTGCTCTCATTATATTAGAGAAGACATTTGGCATTTGTTTTTTAGGGATCAGCTAGCTTCACTTAACATAATCTGCTCTAATGCCATCCATTTTCTTGCAAATTCCATGATTTTGTCATTTTTTAGTGCTGCGTAATACTCCATGGTGTAGAAATGCCACATTTTTTTTTTATCCATTCATCTATTTAAGGGCATCTAGGTTGGTTCCACAGTCTAGCTATTGTGAATTGTGATGCTATGAACATCGATGTGGCAGTATCCCTGTAGTATGCTCTTTTAAGGTCTTCAGGGAATAGTCTGAGAAGGGCAATAGCTGGGTCAAATGGTGGTTCCATTCCCAGCTTTCCAAGAAATCTACATACTGCTTTCCAAATTGGCCGCACCAATTTGCAGTCCTACCAACGATGTACAAGAGTACCCTTTTCCCCACATCCTTGCCAGTACTTGTTGTTGTTTGACTTCATAATGGCTGCCAATCTTACTGGAGTGAGATGGTATCTTAGGGTGGTTTTGATTTGCATTTCTCTGACTGCTAGAGTTGGTGAGCATTTTTTCATGTACTTGTTGATTGATTGTATGTCCTCCTCTGAGAAGTGTCTGTTCAGGTCCTTGGCCCATTTGTTGATTGGGTTATTTGTTATCTTATTGTCTAATTTTTTGAGTTCTTTGTATACTCTGGATATTAGGGCTCTATCTGAAGTGTGAGGAGTAAAGATTTGTTCCCAGGATGTAGGCTCCCTATTCACCTCTCTTATTGTTTCTCTTGCTGAGAAAAAAACTTTTTAGTTTAAGTAAGTCCCATTTGTTGATTCTTGTTATTAACTCTTGGGCTATGGGCGTCCTATTAAGGAATTTGGAGCCCGACCCCACAATATGTAGATCGGAGCCAACTTTTTCTTCTATCAGATGCAGAGTCTCTGATTTGATATCAAGCTCCATGATCCATTTTGAGTTAAATTTTGTGCATGGCGAGAGAAAGGGGTTCAGCTTCATTTTGTTGCATATGGATTTCCAGTTTTCCCAGAACCATTTGTTGAAGATGCTATCCTTCCTCCACTGCATGCTTTTAGCCCCTTTGTCAAATATAAGATAGTTGTAACTTTGTGAGAGTTCACAACAACAGACTGGAGAGGGAGATCAGAAAGTTACCTCAGGGACGAACTCTGGGTTGTGGGCACAAAGGAAAGGCTCATAGCAGATCCTGGAGGAGACAACTAGAAAAATCATGTGGTGAGCAAATCACACACTAAGGACAACGTCCATCATGCTAGAAGCCTTTGAGGACAAAAATCTATTGGAAGAATTATCATACCAACAATATTTGTAGGCAATTCAACTCATGATTCAAATTACCCCCTTCAAAGACCTAGCAGAGAGAAAAGACATACATTTCCTGACAGAAATATATGTACTTTCTGAATTTCAGTCCAAACTTCTGAGACAGACACAAAAGCAAGGAGGAAAACAGAAAAAGGAAAATCTACTGTCCATAGACAAAATAATCAATGGGCCCTGACTCCGTTGTGACCCAGATTCTAGAACCATCAGCCAAGAAATTTGAAATAGCTATGGTGAAAATGCTAATGGTACTATGGAAAAGGTAGACGACTTGTAGGATGAAAATGGGGGATTTCACCAGAAAGATGGAAAGAGATTAGTGGAAATGCTTGATTAAAAAAAAAATAACAGTACCAATGAAGCACACTTTTGATAGGCACATCAGTGAACTCTTGCACCTAATGCTTTTAGTTCAGAATCACTTTTACTCGTGTTCAAGTTTAAAACTATTAGCACAGTGCTTTTCATGAAATACGCATTTAATAAATGTCACTGAATGACTATATTTATCATTTTAATAATATTTATTGCAAGATTTCAAGTAATCCTTAGAAAACAAAGTTATTTAAGAAGAATAATGCATACCATAAAGTCACCTTTTGGAAAGTACACTTTAACTGGGTTAGGTCGATTTAGAGAATTTTAGAACATTTACATCATGTCACAGATGCTTCACACCTATTTGCCGTCAATACCCAAATCTATTTATCTGCTGTTTCTGTCTACCTATCACCTATTTACATCTGCTTGCAGAAAATCTTGACTCATGCTTTAGTTTTCTTTCTTCTGTTGTGCATATAAAATGTAAGAGTTATTCATCATCTCATCTTGATCTATTGCCCTTCATTGTTACCTGATTACAGGGTTTCTGGCCTTGCTGCGTGTGTGTACATGTGTACATTCCTCGAGTGTATCACAAATAGAACAGGATTGGAAGAGTTGATCAGGAGACCATGTGTGTACCCCTCACTGTGTTGTGGAATCACTTAAAAGAGATTCAGGCCAAATTATTCAAGTAGCTGCTATTGGGAGAACAAGGGGTAGAGGAATAGGTGAGTCTTGGGAAATGGAAGCTGAATCCATTTGTAACCTGCTTTATGTAAATCACAGGTCTTCCAGACACATGAACATGAGCGTAACAAGCACAAACCAGTGGATAGCGGGGCTCAGCACTTACAGAGCTGTCGTGTTCTGGGCTTATTCCAGTGGAGGACATACTCTCCCAAAAGGTGGATATTCCAACTCATTTTAGATGTGACAGCGAGAGACAGGGGAAGGACGAACAAAGCCCATCTGTGACCATGTTGACTCCGTAAGCCAGAAGCAGATGTTCTCTGTCAGGATGTACTAACTCCTGAGAAAACTGTTGGCAAAGACATTCTGAGGCACACACCTTCTGACTACCACCATGAGCTCATCCTAGCACAGAACTCCTTGGCTGTCAGAACGTCAAATCCCAAGGGGCCTTACGGCTACTAATTGCCTAAACTGGCAATAAAACTCAACATAATGCATCCCCCAGTCTGAGCTCTAAATTCTAAGATCATCGCATCATTGACACACAGCAAAGTAACCTAAACAAAGTCAACCACAATATTTCTGAGAAAGTGTGGGCTGAAATGTACAGGCAGCAACTCAAAATAAACCAAAGAAAACATGAAGCCTAAAAGTACAAAAGGGATAAAAATAGCATTAAAAATAAAAGAGCATATTGCTCAAAAATTTATTTATTTCTAAAAAATAAATTGTGCATAGTATAGGAGCAGCAAATAAAATTTGTTTTTTTATGCCATAACTGTTACAAAATTGAGAACAACAGAAAAAAGCTGAAAGTAAAATGAGGCTGTCTACTAACAAATAATTCAGGAAAATTTAAAGCATGTCTACAAATAAAAACTTTTAGTAGAATTAAAAAGTTGCTAACACCAAGTAACCAGGGACGATACACTTTATCTGCTATAGCATCATTTCCATCCCACAGTCACTAGCAGAAGCTTAACACAAATAGAAACAATACTGAGAAGCAGTGAACTGCAAAGGTTAGGCAGCAATTGAAAGTATCAGATAGTTGGGGGAAAGTATCATAAAATGAGGTGACCATAACAAACTGAGAGAAATAATAGGAAAGGAGACCTTTCTTAATTACCTTCAATGCTTCTCACAAGAATCATCTCATTCCTATAGGAATCAAATATAAAGTGTCCTTAAAAAGCATAAGGAAAACACAAATTAAAGCATAAACTAGAAGCAAATTCTGTTGATTTTCACATATCAAAATACGTTGATAATACTGTGGACACTGATATACTGTGGGACTGTAAACGGCTAGTGACTCAAGAGACTGTGACTATTGCTCAAAATTAAAACAAATGATTCTGTACCCAACATGCTCACTTCTCCAAGTGGAGCCTATGGGAATGTTTGCATTGTGGTCAAAAATGTGAGTTTAATATGCTAATTGACAGCATCCAAAAACGAAACAAACTTGATGTCTAACAGTACTCAAGCAAACTAAGCAACATCTATCAACACACACATACATATAACACTTTAACTATAAGTTTTGTATTGATGTGGAAGTTTCATGAAATGGATACTTAAGCATAAAAGTCATCAATGTAATTGTTTACAAATAAATTACAAAAGTGTTTGTTTACATACATATTAATAGAAATCCAGATAAAATCCAATGTGTATAGAAAGTTCAAGCTCACTGATGTGGGAAGTGCACTGTTGAGCCAGCTGTGAGTACAGGCTATCAGACTTGGGGTTGGATATAGGGATGCACATATCTTTGCAGAGACTCAACTTTCATAACTTATTTTTGTAAATTATAGAGTGACATATTATGTACCATCTTCTGGTAAAGTTTTTTTTTATTATTATTAAGAGTTCAAAGCGCTTCAAGGATATAATCAGAACTCTTAGTCCAAAAGTTTATATTTTAAGTTCCTACACTGATACATTACTGTAGATATAGCAAAACCTGAAATATTAAGTAATAATAATTGACATTTATTATATGCTTACTATCTATTTTAATTCTCACAATATTCTAATACATTGCTACTTCTGTTTACCAACAGGGAAACATAAGACCATACATATTAATAGAAATAATTGTGGCATATAGTAAAATATATGAAATAAATTATCTAATAATTTCAAGGTAATGCATTAGTATTTATAAAGTGATATTGTCAGAGTTAATAATATATTTTGGATTAATTTTTTTTCATGCCACTCATATGGAATCTCCACAGGCAGCAAATATATTCATTTAACCAAAGAAAAAAAAAGAGAAGAGTTAAGGAGCTGAGAGAAAACAAAATCCTTATTTCCCCGATATTAACAATAATACTGTGCTTACTTTGACTTGCTTCTTGCCTTCTCACTCAAACTTACCCCTTTGAAGTGTTATATGTTAATTATAAAATTTAAAACTTTGGGGCAATATATCCTCTAACTGCTTGACAATGATTAAATTTTTATTGCATCAAGTTCATTAAGCAAATCCTATTGGACTGTGGGTTTATTGTCAATTTTAACTTGTTCAAGTGTTTCAGTTACAATTCCATTTTGAACTGTAATAAGGTGGCTGATAAATGACAATGGTTAACAGCTGCTATTAAAACTACCCAGGGCAGAGCTCCATAAATGTGGAACAATTAGAGTAACAAATGATAGTGGCAACATGCTATTGTCTTTACATTACTCAATTGATTTGGTACAGCATTTTAATTATTCTTTCTAAAAATCTTCCACTTTGTTTCCACTGGTTTAGATCTCTGCTTCTCATTCAATTTTACCCCTATTTTATGTGTAAAGAAGAATAGTGAAAATTAAGATTCTGCAAAGTGAATATCAGGCAATGTGGACAAGTAGTGGTGAGTTACTGACAAGACTCTCTGAACCAAGACATAGAGACCAAGATTCAAGGCAAAATTCCATTTTGTCAGCTAAAACAATATAACCAACAATGAATTTGCTTATTTTATCCCTTCCAACGTTCAAATGTGCGAATTAGGAAAAGGTCACATAAGAACTAATCACTTTTTTCCCATTGTTAAAACTACCAATTTTAATGGATACTCTTTGCACCTCATGGAAAATACAGATGCTACAGTGTTTTCAAAACCTCAAAACTGCATTATGTCACATTTTTCTTCACCCAGAAAATTAGATTACAATTCAGAACAGTAGGTTACTCTGAATATCTGTATTTAATTTTAGAATTTTGTCTTTAGTCAACGGCATTACACTCATTGTTTTCATCAAGTTCTCATTAATGATTTACTTATTGATGTTTGTAGCATTTTAAACACCATCCACCATTCTCCACATGGATGTATTCTCTGAGAATCAATTCAGCTGGATCACCAAGTGGTTTGACCAAGTCCAGTACTGTCTTCAGAGAAATTGCTCACACGTTAATATCTGTTTGTCAAAAAATTTAAAAGCAGTCACTTTTAGAAAGCCTCATTTTGGAAGTGACCCCCAAAAAAAAGAAAAGAAAAGAAAAGAAACAGGCTTAGAGTGGGGAACAGGAGGGAACACTGGGCTTCACATAATAATAATTTGGTGGAGAAAAGCCCCACCATCTCTCTTGATGATTTTTCCAGAGCACTTACTTTTGTTGTTGTTGTTTTTTGTATTTATTTATTGTTTTTAGTTACACTTGACAGTAGAATGTATTTTGGCACATCATGCATACCTAGAGTATAACTTCCCATTCTTGTGGTTGTACTTAAGGCAGAGTTACACTGGTCATCTATGAACATAGAAAAGTTATGTCCGATTCCTTCTATGGATTGATTCTACTGTCTCTCCCATTTTCATCCCTTGTTCCTTCCCCAATTCGCCCCTGTCCAATCTGGTGAACCTCCATTCCTCCCCCTTTCACTGCCTATTGTGAGTCAACATCTACGTATCAGAATAAACATTTGGCTTTTGGTTTTTGGGGATTGTCTTATTTCACTTAGCATGATAGTCTCCAGTTCCATTCATTTACCTGCAAATGATATACTTTCAATTATTCTTTATGACTGAGTAATATCTATGTACCACATTTTCTTTTTTGGTCTCGGGGGTGAATCCAGGGGTGCTTAACCACTGAGCCACATACCCAGCCTTTTTTGTATTTTATTTAGAGACAGGGTCTCACTGAGCTACTTAGGGCCTGGTTAAATTGCTGAGGCTGGCTTTGAACTTGCAATCGTCCTGCCTCAGCCTCTTCAGGCGCTGGAATTACAGGTGTGAGCCAATGAGCCTGGCCTGTACCATATTTTATTGATCCATTAATTTGTTGAAGAGCATCTAGGTTGATTCCTTAGCTTAGATATTGTTAATTGAGCTGCTATGAACATTGATGTGGCTGCATCACTGCACTATGCAGATTTAAAGTCCTTTGGGCATATGATAAAATGTAGGATAACTGGGTCCAATGGGTTCCATGCCTATTTTTCTGAGGAATCTTCATACTGCGTTAAAGAATGGTTGCACCAATTTGTAGTCTTACCAGTAATATATGAGCTTGCATTTCCTCCCACATCCTCACTAATATTTATTGTTACTTGTATTCTTAATAATTGCCATTCTGACTGGAGTGAGATGAAATCTCAGTTGTCATTTTAATTGGCATGTCTCTAACTGCTAGAGATATTGAACATTTTTCCATACACTTGTTGACCAGTCATATTTCTTCTTCTGTGAACTGTCTGTCCAATTCTTTTGCCTGCTAATTGATTGGGATATTTGATTTTTTTAATGTTAAGTTTTATGAGTTCTTTGTGTATTCTGGAGATTAATGCTGTATCTGAGGTTAGTGTGGTAAAGATCTTTTTTTCCAATTTTCTAGTCTCTCTGTTCATGTTATTGTTTTCTTTGCCATGAAGAAGTTTTACAGTTTGATACCATCTAGTTTATTGATTCTTGATTTTACTTATTGCATTTTAGGAATCTTATTGAGGAATTCAGTTCCTAAACCGGCATGGGTTAGGCCTACTTTTTCTTCTAGTAGACACAAGGTCTACTACTTTTCTTCTAGTAGGCACAATGGTCAAATGCCTAGGTCACTTTGAGGTGAGTTTTCTGCAGCCTGAGAGATAGAGGTATAATTTCAATTTTGTTCCACATGGATTTCCAGTTTTCCCAGCACCGTTTGTTGAAGAGGCCATCTTTTCTCCAGTGTATGTTTTGGGTGCCTTTTTCTAGTATGAGATAACTGTATTTATGTGGGTTTGTCTCTGTGTCTTCTATTCTGTACCATTGATCTTCATATCTGATTTGGTACCAATTCCATGCCATTTTTGTTACTATGGCTTTGTAGTGTAACTTAAGTTCTGCTATTGTGATGCCTCCTGCTTCACTTTTCTTGCTGAGGATTTCTTTGGCTATTCTGAGCCTCTTATTTTTCCAAATGAATTTCATGACTGCTTTTTCTATCTCTTTGAGGAATGTCACCAGAACCTTAATAGGAATTGCCTTAAATCTACAGATTTAAGATGAACAAGATTTTAAAACTTTAAAACCCTATTGGGTTTGTAATTAACTTTCCTTAAAAAATGTATGTGTGGGTGTATATGTGTGTATGTTTTGTGTGTGTGTAATCACAAATAGTGAGAGAGCAATATTGAATTATTTCAAGAAGACTTGATATAAATCTCTCCTCAGAATAACTGAAGCAAATCAAAAATCAAGTTTAAGTTTCTTAACAAAAAATTTTTAATACCTTTTAATATCATGGAGAATATTCTGACAGTCGCCGATGCTACAATGATGTTCTTTTGTGAGAAGAGGTTATAAACCATTTTTACTTGTGATCCATATCGTGGCTTCTAACTCCTGACTCAGTTACTTTTTCACTTCAGAGCTTTATATAACTAAGATTGTTCATGCATTTGCCATCTTGAGATAAAACACAAACTTTGGTTTTAGTTGTATACACTCTTGCTCATCTGCATGTTTTTGGAATCGTTTTATATACACATACCATCCATACAACTTCTAAATTTTTCATTTCACTTCATTATCTCTATGTATTAAACTAATGCTTATTCCACATATTCACATAAAGATATGTGAAAAAAATCCTAACTTAAAAAAAATAGCATAGAAAATATAAAAAAATGGAATGCTCTGAAGAAGATGGTTCAAAATTCTACAAAGTAAAATATGCTAACCAATAAATTGTGAATTCTGGCTACATTAAAATTAGCAATAAAATCTTCAGTAGAGATTTCCAAAATCATCTTGGAGGTCCTTATAAACACAATGAAATAAGAAAATGAAATGCTTAACAAGCATATTTTAGCTTCCTTGTCTGACTATAAATTTAGAAAAGACTTTGATGCAAACATTATGGTAAATTATATACTTTAATTAGGTGATTCATAGTTTCACTGAGGAGAAAATTTATTTTAATATTAATTATATTGTTTTTAGTTCAAAGTTATCTTCCTATTCTGCTGAACTAACAACAGTTACTTAAAATCATCTCTTTTAATATTTGCAATCATGCCTGGAGGTTGTTTGTTTGTTTGTTTGTTTGTTAATGATGGTTTTATAGAAAGCAATTTATGTAGAAAGCAAAATTTGGCTGAAGGTACAGAGATTTCCCATTGCTTCCTTCCCTTACACATTTATAACCTCCCTGGTTATCAACATTTCCTGCTGTGAGATATTTGCCACAACCGATAAATCTATATTGATATACCACCAAAGTCTACATTTACATAGGTTTCATTCTTGTTGTATATTCTATGGACAAACGTATAATGTTGTGTGTCCATCAATGTGTCTCCATATAAAACAGAAATTTTGGGAAAGTGAACCTATGCCTGGGACTTTTGTCAAGAATCATGCAAAGGCAGGAAGATGAGTTATCAATGCTCATCACATTATTCTATGACAATTAGTTTAAACTACCAAGTTTATGTTTATTTTGCTATTGAATTTTGTTTTATTATGTAAAAACTTGAATGTTTTTCAATCTTTATTACCAGTTCAACAAAAGCAAGACAGCATATGTTAGCAATTTTTTAAATTATGAAATAAGATGCAAGCATCCTTGTGCTTGTATCTGTTTAGCATCATGGTAGTAAGAGATCTGGAGCAGTTCTCTATACCAGAGGTTCTCATGTACAACACTGTAAACTATGTACAACTATGTAAAGCTCAGGGTAATTAGGCTAAAGTTAAGGTGCTGTTACGCTATGGATTTAAGGTGTCCCATAAAAGCTCCTGTGATAGTGCAGGAACGGTCAGAGGTGAAATGATGGATTGTGAGAGCTGTAACCTAATCAGTTCATCTTAGTTTGAGTGGACTGACTGGGTGATAACGGTGTCAGATGGGTTGTGGCCCTGGGAGGATGGTTACTGTAGGTGTGCTCTAAAAGGGCTCATCTTCCCTGTGGCTTCTTCCCTTTCTCTCTCCACTTCCTGGCTGCCATGAACAATGGACCAACTTCCCTCCACCATGTCTTTTGGCCACAATGCTCCACCTTGTCTTGGGTCCAGAGCAATAGATTCATCCAACCATGGACTGAAACTCTGAAACCAAGAGGCAAAATAAACTTTCTTTCTCTAAGTTGTTCTTGGCCAGGTATGTTAGTCACAGTGACAGAAAGCTAACACACTTGCCAGGATGCCATAAAAATATTGCTATTTCATCCCTGTGACCTGATACAAAGGAGGCAGGAATCTTGACCCTAAATTTGATGGCTGGATCCATTATAAGATATCAACACAATTGAGCTTAATGGTGTATTCTCCTTTTTTATGATGCAATTATTTCTGTTTCTTCTAATGACTGAATTGGTTTTGTTGCATTGTGATTTAAACCTTAATTAGCAACATATAATTTAAAATTAATGTTTTTATAATTCAAACTCACTCTTTGATGATTAGAGGTAACTTCTTGTATCATCTCAAACAACTTTAGTTCATAACCACACATTGAAGGATTATAAACAACTCTTAAATCCCTGATTTTTTTGAAAACTAAAAATAAGCAGTATTAGATAATTTTTCTATTCTGTTCAATTTAGAGGTTATTGCTGATATATAATTCTTCTCCATTACATGTAGAAAAAGAAAGAAAAATTCTTGTCTTCAGAAATCTTATAATTGAATTAGGAAAAAAAAGTATACTTAAAAAACATAATTATAATTATTTCCCCTGGGTAAAATAAGCAAAATGTTGATGTTAAAAATGCAATATATATTAACTCACTAAGTATCTAAAGAGACTCACTTTGACAGTATAATGAGGATGAGATATATTGATTACAATTCAGCAATATTTTTATTCCTTAAAAGTATTTTTCTTTCAGTTAGGAAAGAAAATGTGAACACCAGATAAGTTCTCAATCATAAGTTTGGAGACTTCTAACTACCAAACACACTTTCTTGTTATTCCTGAGTGCACAGCTAGGCTGCATTATCCAGTTTTCTCTTACATAGGCAAAGACATCCATAAGACTATCTACCCAACAAAGTGAAAATCTATATCTTGACATACCCATACAATTTCTCATATCCCTCAGGAAATTTTTCCACTTTATTCAGGAAAGAACCATATGACTCCAAAAGTCTTAGAAATAATTTCTTAGAGATGGCAGAAAAACCTTGGGCCTGGGTCCCTACATGGCCAGGAGGAGAAGAACCTCCCACACCAGCAACACTCAATGGTGTTTATATATGAGAAAGAAATGCCTTTCTATTTGCCTTGAGCTTTCTGATTTTGATGTTTATTTATTACAGGTGTCTACACTACCCCAAATAATAGAACTATCCACATAAATATCTAGTAACCTCATATTTTTCTATTTAGTTATTAAAGTCCATGTAAAGAAGGCTGAAATTGCAGAATCAAGAAGGATTCATGTAAATTATCAGCAGATTGGAGAGTCTTGGAAGATAACACTGGATGGATCAGAGCTACTCAGAGTAGGACAACATATGGCAGGAATCCATAGAGCACTCTGAATGTAGCTACCATTTTGCAAGACAATATCAGCAAGAGTTAGAGGAGCTCCAAGAATCTGCTTCTGATGGTACTGTCTCTCCTCCTACCCCACAATAATAGCCTCTTCATTCTGTCTTTTTGGGGAACATTAGCACCTATTTAATTACACTCCTTTAACTATGTCCATTTCATGTACCCAAGAAAGTATTGGTAGTTAAATCTCCCTATGACCCTGTTTTTCCCGGAACCCATCAGCAACCTGTACATCTTACTCTGCCCCCCAATGCAATAAATGCTCTTGCTGAACCTACCAATATCCTCCCTGTAACTTTTTTGTGTGTTCTATGGGTGTGGAGAATTCTGGTGATTTGATAGAGATGGTGAGGTATCATAATGTCTGGGAGGTTGAGGGTGCACACAAGGTCATCATTTAGCAACTTCAGTTAGAATATTTGAGAGGATCATTGAGATAAATGTCATCTGCCTGGAACATTTGAGACCTTAAAGGAACCATAATCCATGTACAGGGAAACAAAATATTAGACCTCCATAAAGAGGTCAAAATGTTTGTTCAGAGGATTAGGACAAAAATAATTTTTGTAAGTGGGGATTTTCAGCTTTAAGAATTAATAACATAAAGTAGTAATAATTGGAGAAGAAGTGGTTTCCTTACCAATCCTCACTATTCCTCATTAATGCAGTTGTTTGTCATGTTTCCAGGGAAGCTTCCTCATGTCTTTGCCATTGACGATTTTAATTCTGATTCATTTCCATTCTCTTCATGTGACTCCTCTTAATTTTTGGATATTTTAATATTAAAATCATATTTATATTAATAGTAAGATCATGATCCTACTATTTATGATAGTAAATATGATCCCTTAATATCTCTAATCCTGTCTTCTTAGAACCACCAAATACACCCTGCAAATCCCAAGAAATTACCAACAGTGCACCCTGGGGTAATCCTAGCTTTCCCAACACCATTTAGTTTCCTAGCTCACATTCTCTCGTACTCTGGCCCCAGGAATCTTTCAGTCCCACAGAAACTGCATTTTTTTTATACTATCAAATGTTCATCGTCCCTTATTTCTCAAACCTACCCCTATATACTTTCAACATTTCATCTGAAATTCTCTAACCATTCTTGTTACTTCCTTGCATGAACTCTGAAACCTTTGCCCTCTCACATTATACTTGCTTTTGCTAATGCAATCTTGGTGAACTTGAAATCTCCACCTACTCCATATCTGTACCTTTGAAACTTAATCTGTGTGGGAGCACAGAATAGAACTAAACCAAAAAGCAACCAAATAAAAGCATTCTGACTGTAAAGATTCTCAGATACTGCCTGGGAAATTTATATATGTTAGCAATGTGCTATCTTTTTTCTCTCTCCTGGATGATTATATTTAATGCTTTCTTCTTCTTCACCAAGTTGCCTGTACTACATCTCCTGCTGTATCATGCTCTGCTGGTAAACCTTCTTTTCACTGCACTGAAGAAAAGAAATCAACTACTATAATTGTATGCTATTGGTAATATTATGAATTGCAACATAATACTATTACTTATATTCCATTAAATAATATTAAATACCTAATCATTTCTGTATAACATTAATCTTTTAAAATAATACATATGTAGATGTTTATCTAGAAACTTAGGTATCAGCCAAATATTGAATTTTTTTATTAAAGTTAAATTTCTTGG
The DNA here is from genome assembly GCF_052094955.1 of Ictidomys tridecemlineatus. Lineage (NCBI taxonomy): Eukaryota > Metazoa > Chordata > Mammalia > Rodentia > Sciuridae > Ictidomys > Ictidomys tridecemlineatus. The sequence goes on along the minus strand of NC_135485.1, from coordinate 78,275,949 downwards.
AAAGTAAACCAGTTCATTGAACTTTCTACCAAAACAATTGTGACTCAAGTGCTAAATATAAAATATACTCTTAGTAAATATTAAAAAATAATTGTTGCTACCCAAAAACTATCAGTGCAATATTCTAGAACTTTGTAAATTTATGTACTTGTATTTAAAACTGCAATTCATCTAAAAATATTATTTATATACCTTATTGTTTTTATAATATTTTAAATAGTTACCATTATAAAAATCATTTCCAAATTTTGGAAATGATTTTTAACCATAAAATGAACAGAGCTTTAGAAAATACCAGTGAGGTATCTTATTTTTGTTTTCAAGATCAGATTCCTGTTAGGTTATAGAACACCTGCTGATATTTTTTCATGATTTTTGAAGATCTCATTTTGCTACACTAATTCTTGATTCTAATTGGCAATTTTTCAGAGGGCTTCTTTAAGTATTTCACATAGACAATCATGTCTTGCCAAATAGCAGTTTATCTTTTCTTCCAAAAATGGTCATTTCTTTTTCTTATATTCTTGCTGTGATTAAAACTAGTAGTAAGAAGCATATATTCTTGCCTTGATCCAATTTTTCTGAAGCTTCTGTGATTAAACTATTTAATTTTCCTGTTCACATAAAAAGATGTGCTTTATTGTACGTGTCTGTGTTATTATATTTGTATGCGCACAGAACCATAATGATTGGGTCCTATCAAATCAATTTTCAATGTCATATCCTCCTTTGACAATGTAATATGAAGAATTTGAGTCATTCATTTTCTATATTTAACTCAATCTGTAACTTTGGAATGAAAACAACTTAACTAAGATGCATGTTTATGCCTCTAGGTTAAATTTGGTAGCACTTAATTATATTGTTTTCATCTGTGTTCATTCAGATGGTTATTAATTTTTGAGACTGCTCTATCATTTCCACTTTTACTTTCAAGGTCATATTCTCTTCAAAAAATAAACAGGGAAGTATTACTTTTCTCTGCATCTTCAAATAAGTTACATAGTATGAAAATACATAAATTCTGCAAAGTTAAATTATATTATGAATTTAAAATTATAAATCTAGATATTATATTATCTTAAACTGTATATTCAAAAATTGGGCAAAATGGCTTTTAAAGATATTTTTATAATGATTTACATATTTTCCCCTATTAACATTTCAGGATGTCTTCCAGTCCCTACCTGAATAATCTCCAGAATCTGACCATTTCCCACTGATGTCTTGTCCACTTGTCTGAGTCACCAGCCTCTCTTACTTGCATTACTCTAACAGCCTCATTAAAGTCTCTCTACCTCCATTCTTGCCTCTCCCTTTTCATTATGTCTACACAGCAGAAAGACCAGTCCTACTGAACAGGTCCAATCACCCCTCTGCTCAGATCTTTAAAGCCTCTTCTTTCCACACCAAGCAAATCCAAATCCTTTCCATAACTGAGGAGACCTTACATCATCTGTCTTTCTGTTACCATGGTTCATGTCTACTTGCTTGCTAACTCTGCTCTACCCAGCCTGGCCACCTTGGTCTACCTGGAGTGTGCTGGGCAGGCGCCCAAGGTAGACCCTTCACTGTAGAACACTCTTTACGTAAACATCATTCCTCACACGTGGCCCATCAGAACTCTTCCACATATTTCACATGTGTGCATAAATCTCATCTCTTCTATATGTTCTAACTTAACTATATTGTTCAGTGTTGAAAGCTTATTTTTCTTCTCTTCCACTTTTTCAGGAAGGGAACATAGACTGTATAATTTCTGAACATTTTTCATATTTGAAAATACTTTTTATATTTCTATTTTAAAATTTCTATAGTTTAGAACACTTTGTTGTTATAAATCTTGCTATTATGTCCATTAGCTTTGTTCCTTTCCTCTAAAAAGGATGTAAGATCCCCAGGCATATTCTTTTGATTGTTTATATAATAAAGCATCCTGTGCACCTGGAAGCATGACTAACAGAGATAGGTATTGAATAAATATGTATTGAATAAAAAGAAAATCCATGGTCTGTTTCTGTTCTAACAGTTAACTTAGAAAATCAACTATCAATCATTCAGATTTTCAAATTTATCTTAGAAAGTTTATTTATTTAACGATTTAATCATACAGAATAAAATAGAATATGGTACATAATACAACATTACATATGCAAATACATAATTAAAAAAACAATTAAATCGTTTTATTTTATCCCTATTTAAATTTTGCCTACCACATGAATGAAAATAGAGACTGATATAAAAGCCATTGATAGTAATTGATTTTATCTTCATTCCTCTATGTATTTCTAACAATTGATTCCTTAAATTTTTTTGGTTTTAATCTATGGAGGAAGTTTTCATAAAGGGAACATAGACTGTATAATTTCCGAACATTTTTGTATTTGAAAATACGATTGTTAAAGGGAAGTTAGCAATTCATGTGGTGACTAGTGGCTGTATTCTGGATGTCTTTTGAAGGCAGACTCAGCAGGATATCCTGATGTTTTGTGATAGAAGAAAGATGGAAAAGCAATTATGAGAAATCAAAATGATGAAAATTCATTCCAATGAGATGAGAATGTCAGAAAGTAGAATGTGATTGTGGGAGGAAGATAATACAGAATCATCTCTGTTCTTCTGGAGTTCACGTCTACTGATCATCCAAGTGGAAATGTGAGATAGGCCCGTGGACATTAGGAGTTGAGAGTTCGGAATGTTCTGTTCTGGAGAAAGAGACTTGGTAGTCATGAGCATATTAATGATAATAAGCCCATTTAACATCATGAGCTCACCATAAAGTAGCAACCAGTAGCAAGCGACACCTAAACCATGCCAACAATAAGAATCTGGGAAGAAAAGGAAGCAGAGTGGGAAGGAAAACCAGGGTCCTGTCCTGGATAAGAGGTGACTCCAGAAGAAGGTAGTGAGCAAACATATCAAGTTCTGCTGAGATGTGTAAATGAGGGCTGGACATTTGCCATTAAATTTATAGGTGACACTTATGGAAATACTTCAGTGGGATGGTGGATGCCAAAAAATGTGATAGGAAGGAATTAGGATAATGTCAATACACTGGGGAAGCAGGAAGCCATAATTAATGTTGATCATTTATGAGAAATTTTGCTGCAAAAAAGCCAAAGTAGATGATACCTGCACCCCACAAAAGAAGTGGAGTCTTAAAAAGGTGCATGAGTTGTGGGACATGACCGTTCAGGAAATTGTCCATTACAGAGCAAACAAACTAGAGAGTTGAAATTAAAAAGGGGAACATTTTGGAGAAGTGCCATTGTATAGGTGAGAGGTGTTGATGTGCACTGGACATGCAAAGGGGTCAGCCTCAATAGGGGCACGCGCACTTCATTTGTAAAGCCACAGGATGGAAGGTGGGGATCTGGGTCTCAGTGTTACATGGAGCATTTTTAGTTGTGGGAATGTGGAAAGCATCTGGATTTATAAATTTAATTTTCTCCAATTTTAGAAATGAAAACATACTCTGAGGTTGAACTGCTGGGGTTTTGAGGAGAATATGGTTGGACAAATGTCAGCTGTGACAAAGGAAGATGGAGAGCCTCAGGAAGAGCCTGTGCATGGCTGGCTGGCCTCATGCTGGCATTCCTGGTCAGGGCTTAAAGAAAGGCTAATGATGTGGACTTTCTTTTCCAGCCAGCGTCATCTGAAGGGTAGATGGAAAATAAGACTGTTCTGATGTAACCTTGGAAACATTTTTTTTTCATTTGAATTTAACAAAGCAAGAAAATAGGGAAGGAAGTCAGACGATTATGAGAAAGAATAATTTTTTTAAAGATAGAGTGATAGAGGAGAGTGAGAGAGAGAGAATTTTTTTTAATATTTATTTTTTAGTTCTCGGCGGACACAACATCTTTGTTGGTATGTGGTGCTGAGGATCGAACCTGGGCCACACGCATGCCAGGCGAGCGCGCTACCACTTGAGCCACATCCTCAGCCTCAAGAAAGAATAATTTAAAAGATCAACTATGGCATCTAAGCTCTTTGAAGGTTGGTAAACACATAAGCAGGGGAGCAAAAGTAGCTCTTTGTTGGAGACACTGTTTGGACTGAGAAAGATAGGGAATGGGGAATGCAGAATGGGATACCTGATATTGGAGTTAGGGAGGGGTGTGCTCACCATGCACAGGCACTACTGACATGTAGAGAGTGGGAAAGAAACAGTGCCTGGAAAACGAGCACCAGCAGCTCTTTTGTAGAAATTCTGCCAATTAACCGAAAAGAAAAAAATCCTAAGCAGAGTATTTGATTCTTAAACACACCTAGTCAACACAAAGGCCCCCTCTTGTCAGGAATGTACAAAGTTCTGCAGCATCTGAGACTATAAAATCCCACAATGTTTTCTTTTTCCTTCCTTTGCAGTGCTAGGGATGGAACCCAGGACCTCACACTTGCTAGGCAAGAGCTCTATTACACTGAGCTACAGCCCAGCCTTTGTTTCATTTTGTAATGGAACCATGTTAGATAGATAGAATTTACTAGCATTACCATGTTTGTAGGAAAGTAATATTTAGTATCCCTAAAATACCAAGAAATTCTGCATTTAAATTTCCATATTTTATGAATTTTAATTGTTAATAATAATTATGGTTAACATAGCAAATAACATGTTTAGGATGCTAAAATTATTGAATTTTCTTCAGACTCTATAGGAAATTAGATTTTTGAAACAATTTCTAAGAAAAGGCACACAAGGGACTGAGGCTGTAGCTCAGTGGCAGAGTGTTTAGAGTGCTCACCTAGCATATGTGAGGCACTGGGTTCGATCCTTAGCACCACATAAAAGAATAAATAAATAAAGGCATTCTGTGCATCTAAAACTACAAAAAGAAAAAAAAGAAAAGGCAAACAAAATAATATGCAATAAAAATGAAAAAATATCTGGTGGAGCAATATTTAATTATATACACAAATATTTGCAATTTTGTGATATTGGGTAGCCTGTTATTATCGTTTTTATTTTTCTTAATTTCTTCTCTAATTTAAACATATACTCACTTTTATATCTAATTTGTTATCTCTGTGAATTATATTGTTTTTCTTAAAGAGAGCCTATGGTTTGTATGAGCTCCAGGTGGCCCAGAATCTGAATTTGCCTCTGGATTTATTTATGTCTTGGCTTAGTGATATTTAAGTTTAACCACATTGTCTTGATATTTCCTTTACTTACATCCATGTTAGAAATGACAGAAAATCCCAGTGAAAATAAAACAGCATAGAATTGCCATTTGAAATAAGAATCATTTCTCTTTTCATTTATTGTCTTTCAGAAGAATAAGAAAAAATGTTTGAATTGAGAACATTGTTAACTCTAGAAACATAAATATCTTAGCGTAAAGAACATTTAGCTTTTCTTCGAGTAAAATCACATGGTACAAAATGAATTATGGTTTAGATCTTAAACCTATTATGTACAAACATTTTGTGGACACTAAAATACTTCCTGCTCTGAGACAAAACTTGTTACATGGTTTCTTCTCTCATTTTTTTTTCCCTTTACAAGTTTTTGCTAGTTTACCATGTACATTCACTCTCCCTGTAAGGCACTAGAGATGGATTGTTGCATATTGGCCTTTTTCTTTTCTCTCTAAAGAGAAAAAACTCCTAGTTTATGGGATATTATAATCACTATTGTTATTGTTAAAAAAGAAACATCTCAATAATGTTACTAATTCTATATTTGTGATTTAGAAACAGGGAAATGTGGGAGGAGTGAATGTAAAGAAGAGAAGCAATAAAAGACCAAACATTCTGTGCACAGATGAGCACAGAGCTGTGGTGCTGAGCTGTAGTAGAGGAGGAGGTGGAGAATATTAAATGCAGTCATCACATACATTTTGAAAATATAAAAAATCCTCACAAATATTTTTTTACAAGTGCAGCATATAATAAGCTTTCCTCTGAATGTAATTTTACTAAAATATTTTATTTATTTTGAAAAAAAAATGAAAGGGAGGGCAATGAGATAATGCGTGTGATTGAAACTGATGGCTAAAATGAAGCATTGTAGTTTTCCTGTGGATTTACCTGTTCAAAATTTTATTGAACTATGTTATCAGGGTTTTATAAACTTGAACAGTATTTTTTCATCAAATGCAAAAGAAGAAAATTTTATAACAGAGTAGGACAACATCTAAAGTAAGTTTAATTCTTGCATTTGTCATATAAACAGTAAGGGTTTCACCAAAATAGGACACGCATAAACTGCTTAACAGTCATTTATTGAAACATCTAATGATATATTCATTTTTTTACATATAAGTACACTTTATTTATGTATGTTTTGCTTGATTCATTCAATTTTAAAACCGTGCTGTGACATTTCAATATTTGTAGCTGCTAATAAGGAATAAGGCTTCAGATAGTTCATTAGTATGATTTTAACTGAATTATCAAAGACTGGTGCCAATTAGTAGGAAGTTGGTAAAAGAAATAAAGCTGATATATTTCCACCCCATGAAGAGAGGAGAGGGTAAGTGGATAACAGGCAGCTGTGACTTAGGGACACAGAGTGCACAGACTCAGGGCTCCTTCCTTCTCCCCCACAGCAGCACAGGCAGAACCATGTTTGGATACTATGAGAGAAAAGCCTAGAAGAGGGCTTAAATTGTGACAATTATGATTATATGTTCACATCATGAGAGAACTTAATATCAATTTACTTTGCTGAGATCAACAGCAGTGTATCTCTTAATCCTGAAAAAAAATTATATTTCTCTTAATATTTTGAAACCATAAACTTGCTCTTTATGGTTAAATGCATGTCTATGGGTTGAGAGCTGTATACAATTCCTAATAGCTCTGAAAGTTTTTAAATGCAATGTATTTATAAAGCTCATATTTATATGGATTTCAATTTTCTGTATTAATGCCATTAAAATGATGAACTGGTGAATCCACAGGAAAACTACAAAGCCTCATTTTAGCCATCAGTTTCAATCATCTGCATTATCTCAATTTTGCATGGAACCATAAAAATATATTTAATAATAAAATTGAGCAGTAAAGCATCCCCCCTTCCCTTCCTAATCTATTAGTAAATAGTAGAAGGAACCACATGACAGAGATCAACCAACAGGACAAAAGACTACATGAAGGATGAAGACAGTAAATGCTGATTAATAAAAATGTTCTGCAGATTGTGTTGAACATAAAAACAATTTAAACTGTGAGTAGAAGAAGTGGGATCTTTCAAGAGAGACAAGATAAATCAGCAACATTCTTTAAGTATAAATGCCTCCAAATATTGTTCATTTATTTCAAGTATCTTTAATCCTCAATCTATATACTCCTGACAGAGTATGCAAAAAAATAAGTACCTATGTATTTTAGCTGTCATCACTTCTGTTTTTTATTATTAGTATTTTTAAATCAGGGATTGAACCCAGGGACACTTAACCACTGGAGCCACATCCCCAGCACTTATTTTGTATTTTGAGACAAGATCTTGCTCAGTTGCTTAGGGCCTCACTAAATTACTGAGACTGGTTTTGACCTTGTGATCCTCCTGCCTCAACCTCTGGAGCCACTGGGATTACAGGCCTGTGCCACCAAGCCAGGCTGCCATCACTTTTTAATGAAAGAACGTGACTCAAAATTTTGAATCATTGACTTAATCATGATGTTGTACAAAATCCTTTAAAAGTTGTTAAGTTTGGGCATTATTCTAAAGCGTACTTAGGAGCCATGAAACAAAGTGTTGCATTGTATCATGTTCAGACATTTTCTTTGACAAAAATGTCATTTTTACTTGCCTAGCTTCAGCTTTCTTTTTGTTCCATGAAACACTGCAGCACAATGGAAAGAACATGAACTTTACAAAAAGCCTGGGTTTTAAATTCCTGTTCTGCTTGGTGAATTACAGCCTGCTCTTTTAAAAATCTCTAAACCTTGGTTCCATCATTTGAGAAAAGTGAATATTACATACATTAAAGGTTTGCTGTGAGGAACATATTAGACATTATTATAATTGGAATGGACTTGGCACATGTAAGCATTTCACAAAACATAAGTTTCCCTCATTCCTTCCAACAATGGAATCTACCTTTAAACAGAAAAGCGCTCTCTCACTAAGTGAATTAAATGAACAAACAGAGAAAATTAAGAAAATATTTGGTGAAATATTCTAAGCAATGTCAATGTTCTTCAAATAAATTTATGGAGAAATACCCCCAACTCCCATTATCAAATTTAAAGGGAGATCCTTATGCTCTTGTCTGTGTTCAGGTAGTTCAGTGACTGTATGGTTTCAAGAAACATCCTGCTAATATGATAGAAAGTCATATTATAGGCATCTGTGCCTTGGTTCACAGGATATAAGTAACAGTCTAGTTTTCCCTCTGTTTGGTAGAAGGATTAAAGACCCACTTAAACCCCCTGACAAATACCTTAAAGCCCTATGAGAGGGAGCAGAGCTCCCAGTGTATTGGAATTCTTGTTTAGGATGTTATATATTCACTCCAAAGTGTTATTTTAATATCTTACATTACTAGTTCAATCTTAGGTATATGTATCCTCTAATATGCTAATGTTCTCTCTCAGTATAGAGATAAATATGATGCCAACTTATCAAACTTAGAAAGTCACTATGTTTAAATTTCACAGTATTATTCTGTTGAACTTGAAAGAAAAAGAAAAAGGAAAAAAGAAACTATTTTCCTTCCAGAGGTATCGAGGAAGTTAAGCTTGGAACGTGCTGGGGGAACAAAGAGAGAGAAGAAATGAAGAGGAGTCAGTGCCATGAAAAATGAGAAGGATCCCTCCACACTCTTTGCACTGTAATTTGTTCTGGGTTTTCTCTTTCCTTGGAAATGCCCCTTTAGTCAAGGGTTCACTCATTTTTCTTAGCAGACATTAAGTAATTTTCTGCATTTCATGAACACAAATCTCAAAGTGTAAGCATTTCTTCACATCCACAGCAACATGTGCTTGCTGACTCAGTTCCCGCTTAACCATCAGATCTCTGCACAAAAGTGAGACAACCAAGGTAATAAATTAGATTGTTCACAGCACAGTTTTGCTGCAATTGATTGCACTTCATTACTGCCAGACCATCAAATTAAGGAGTATCAAAAAAAAATCTGTTACTTTCAGAAATCATTATTTGGTAACAAATTTTGTATTTTTTCTTTCATGCTGCAAAATGTGATTTTCAAAATCCCAAGATAGCTTAGAGATAAGATTGCATTCAAATAGGGAAAAAATAAATTCTATGGTGTTTGACTCCATATATTCTTTTTCTGCTGTGTGATGTCATGTACATCAGATTCAGCTTGTCTGTTACAACTGTACTCAACTCTATCTCATTGTTAAAGATGGAAATAGTACTTGACTGCATTGTTTGATCACCAATAATTAGAAACAAGCAAAAATGCAAATAACCATAATACAGAAATAGCAAAAATCATAAGTCAGATAATGTGGCAGTGGTAGAAGTAGCATTGTTTTGAATCTTGCACAAAAGTTCTTTCCACAAGAGTAGATGGAGCAACAGGACCATCACAATAACACAGTACTTAACCAAAAAAAAAAAAAACAAAGGTGTACTCAAAAGGCATTACGAGGTATCCCCACACTCAGAACTGTGAGGTGTCTATGTTTAGAGCCCAGGGTGCGAATGCCACCCTGCTAACAGCAGCAAGATCACATAATTTTGGCAACTGTTCTAGAGTGATTGGACAGCAGACAAGGGACTCACAGCCTAGAGAACTAAGAAACCAAATACTCAAGCAAGTAGCCCAAATGGAAGTGATCCTAACTCAGCCTGAAAGCACAGCTGGCTCTTCCAGGAGCAGCAGGTACAGGCTGAGGGGATCTCAGCAAAATGTCCGCTGGGGGAGTAAAGAGAAGCATGGAAAGTTTGGTTCTCATGCAAATCTTCTGAGTCTTAGAAATTTCACTTTACTCAGAATTCAAGGTGCTTTTTTAGGCAAAGCCTGAAATGGAAGAATTATAAGATCTGCAAGGAAAAGCAACTAAACTGAAAGAGACAGTGGCATTCATTAAGAGCAAAGGAAAATGAATATCCATAAAAAAATCAAGAGAAAAATGGGGGCGTACCTCAGATGGAACAAGTATATTACTTTAATTCTAGAAAATAGTTGGTTGCTTTTATTTGGGTCCATATTTCAGTATAACGTTCTCGTGTTATTAACCAGATGACACTCTTTCTTGAGTAAGCTTTGCCTGGATATCCCACAGAGCATAAAAGTTGACAGCTTTATTTTTTTTAATTAAACTTTTTAATTTGAGAATCGTAAATCCATGTGTACTTGTAAGAACTAATACAAAGAGAGGTCTGGTAGCCTTGATCATTTTTCCCACTGATGACATGTTACAAAACTATAGGACAATGTCACAGGGCACTGATACTGGTGTTATCAATATGAAGACCAGTTCCATTTCCATCAGGAATCCCTTCTAAGTGACATCTACTTCCATGTTCCTCCAGCCTGCACCTCCAAGTAACCACTAGTCTGTTTTCCACTCTAGCATTGTCATTTCAAGGCTATTGTACAAATGAAATTGTGTAGGTTATATCCTTTAAGTGTATTTTTTTTAATTCAGCATGGCTAACTAAAAATACTTTAGTTAGCTTGTGCATCAACAGTTGATCATTTCATGCTGCTAATTAGTGCACTATGTCATGGACATTCTGCATTTCCTTGGCCGTTTTCCCATTGAAGGACGTCTCAGATGCTTCTGGTTTTAGCTGTTATAAACATCCCTGTGCAAGATGCTGTCCACAACAGAAGTCTTGATGTTTCTGGAATGAATTCTCAAGAGAGCAGTTGCTCAATTGTAATAGAGATGTATGTTTCGATTTTTATGAAACTGCCAAACGTTCTGAGTAGCTACATCATTTTATATTCCACCAGCCAGGTATGAGTGATCTAGTTTCTCTTTTCTCTTGTCCACATATGATTTTGTCAACCTATTTTAAAAATTTAGACATCCTAACTTCTATATATCAATATCTTATCATGGTTTTATTTTGCATTTTCCTAATAGCTAATGACTAGCAGGAGCAAATCTATTTTCCATTGTTTTTCTGCCATCTTTCTTTGGTGAAATATCCGTTGATGTCCTTTGACTCAGAAACATGTTGATCTCTTTTATAAACATTATGTAATTTTCAGTATACATGTTCTGTGTGTTTTTGCTAAATGACTGCAAATATTTTTTTTGTAATTATTTTAAATTTTGTTTGACTTTATTTTTAGTCTCCATGTGCTCATTGTCAGTATGTTGAAATACAATAGATTTTTGAAGGTGATGTTTTGTAAAACTTTTCAAATCAACTTAAATTCAAGAAGCTGTGTCCTTTTGTTTGTTTTGCTGTTGTTATTGTTATTTTCTTCATTCCTTTCCAATTAGCATGTCTTTAATTTCCTTTCTTTGTCTAATTGTGACAGCTAGAAATTTCTAGCAATAAATTTGGTAATAATGGAAACAGCAGAAAACCTTCATGATGTTTCTAATTGCAAGAAGAAAACCTTCAGTAGTCACCATCAAGTACAATGTTATTAACTTTATGAAGTTCAGGAAATTTCCCTCGTTTTCTATTTTTCTGAGAGATTTTTCTTTATTAAAAAAGGTTATTAAATTTTTCCCAGTGATTTTTACACATCAATGAATATCATCATGGGCTATTTCTTCTGAAACCTGCTATAATGGTAGAACACATTGATTGATTCTTAATATTGAACCAGCTTTGTATCACTGCATTAAAATTGGTAGAACCTTTTTTTCAAACTTCCTAATTATATTTTCTATTCTACTGAAAAATTTTGTATGCCTTGGTTAGGGATATTGGTCTACAGATTGTTTGTGTTTTTGTTTGTTTGTGTTTTAAGCCATCTTTGTTTTTCATGGAAGGACTATACCAACTTTATAAAATGGGAAAGGTAGTCTTTTTTCTGTAATAAAACATCTAAGGTTAATGTTCAATCACTTTGTGAAGAATCAAAAAGAGAATATCAAAGTATAGTGTCTAGAGTATATATTTAACCTCCCCTCTTTGTAGTATAAACATCTTATTTAAATTAGGACAAAAGTTTTCAGTAAAATCTTATACAATATTGTTTTGATAAAAGATGATAATAAGGAGATTAATGTTATTATTGGAAATTAAAGGATAGTTAAGTGAAATTCCAGAAAAACAGATAAATTTATTTATCTGAAAGCAAGCAAAATTTTTTTAGGAAAATGAAAGGAAAGTGTGAATTGTAAAAATTCATTGACAAGATGTTTGGATTTAGTCAATATTTTCAGAGAAAGCTGATACGAGTGTAGAAAGAATGTTAGACAAAACACTTATTTCATAAATAAAAATTAAATGAGTGAATAAATATCCAATTCAATGCTGTAAATGAAATTGAAGGTGACATATTTTTAAAAAAATAAAGGAAAAATATATAGGTATAAAAATAGGCCAGAGAAGTTCCTGCAAGGAAAAAATAATGGAGCTCTGAAGTCAAGGAAAATCTAGAAACCATGTTTGAGGTTAAACAAATTTTTTTGAACCTGTATGTTGAAAAGTCATACCATACTCCTAACAGCTTAGTCAATATAGGCCAACAACATGTAAATCAAATAATAGGACTACTTGATTTTAAAGGGGCTTGGTTGGGAATTCATTAGGCATCAAGTCAAATTGAAGAGTTGATTTAGAAGAGGAAGACAACTATATCACCACCAATGTTTGAGAGCAATGCTTTATGCCAACAAACAGGAGATGCATATTTTAAATATTTAAGGAACGTGTTAGCCAACAATTCCATATCTAAACAAACTTGCAAAGGCCAGATAAAATGTATTATAAATATTCACAAACACAGGAAAGAAGTTTCCCCTAACATATTCCTGGGGGGATTCACCAGAAAATGAGTCTCAGACTTTCAAAAACCTCTAGAGTCACTTGCACAAGGGGCATTGGAAATCAGTGACATGTATTTACTTCTAAAATTGCAGGATATTATATTCACGTGGAGGGGATGAAGTGGGTGAAAGTCAGTGTTCTGACATTGTAACTGTATTAGGAGTGTCAAGATAATGGAAGGAGATGAAGAATATGTAGAAATTAAAGTGCTGTTTGCTCTAGTGGCCTGAAGTAGGAGAACAAGGCAAGTACTTCAAGTGAGAAGCTGGATGGTGGAGAGGAGAATGTACCCAAAATACATTATTGATTAATATTAATGGTGTTCATAAAAGGGAGGCTTACAGATTTTCTCCAAAGAGATACATAGAAAGAGAAATATATAGCACTATAATGAATTTGAGTGAAAGAAAGAAAATATTTTTATTAAAAACAAAACAGAGCATTAACAATATAAGAAACTGTTAGATGGTTGAAAATTCTGCCTCATGGGGAATTTGGAGTCTCACAAGGGAAGAGAAGAGAATGACATAGACTGGATAGTTGATCTGATAATGACTGAGAACACTTCAAAACTCATGGGCCATTTGGAACTGGGCATCCTTGATCTAAAGGAAGGCACACTTCAGATCAGTGCTCTTCAGATTTTCATTTTCTAAATCTGATTCTTGGTTCAAAATATGAAAAACTGAAAAAATAAATAAAGGAAATTTGAAAAGGAATTGTCTTAGTTAAGACAATTTGAAAATTTAATCGTCTTAGTTAAAAAATTCCACTGAATTTTTTCATAAATTGGGAGGAACCTCTTGTGAGGGATTTAATTCCCTAACATTTCTGTCCTCCTAATGGGCAGAGGAAAGCACTCTAGTGACTAAAGAATACCCTCAATCATACAGAGTTAAATATTGGTCTTCCTGTGTAATATTGATGGGCAGTCTGTGTGGGTCACCAGTAGCATTAAATATATCAACCAGCCACAATGCATTGATTTTATACCTTGATTATATAAAAATCAGAAAAAATTTCAACACTGATTAGATATTGATATCATTAAGAAATCAGTATTAGTTTTGTATGACTTATAGTATTATGTAATGCAAAATCAAGTAATTCAAGATATGGTAAAATATTTGAAAATGAAATATTGTATACACAGCTTTATCTCAAAATATATCAGGAAGATAGGAGGAAGTTGGTAGAAGTATTGATCAAATTAGGTGGCATGAGTTGATGATTACTTAAACCGGTAACAGGTACATAAAATTTTATAACTGTCTCTTATGATAGAATTTATTACTCTTGATAAAAAGTAAACTAGAGAGATATAGGTGGTTAATACTTAGTAGTTTAAAGTAGCAAAACATTTCTAGTTACAATTCAGAAAATTTCATAGCAAAATCTTACCTTGATGATCAGATTTAATTAGTTTCCATTTGAATGTCATTTATAATAATGCAATAAATTTGAAGAAAATCTAGTTTGAAATGTTAATAGTAAACAATCAATACTAATTCAAATTACAATAACAGTTAATTGCTTAATAACAATTTTAGTTAAAATGTTTACAAGAGGATATTTGAAAAAAATATTATGAAATCATTGGTAGGAACTACATAAATTTTTGTGCACAGTGTTTTCCCAGAAAATTTTGACCCTTTTTAGACAACCAGTAACTGAATAGTTGTCTCCTTACAGATTTTTTTTACATATAAGCTTACTTTTAAGTTTTTTTTTTTAATAAACCAAGCAATGTTAATGCAGTAGACCCTGGTGTAAACTATAGCAATATGGTTATTTAACTGGAACAATGATAAAGGTTCAGTGTTTAGTTGTCTAATAATTTAATAGAGCACAATTTAGTCATTTGGAAACTATCCCAAGCTATTTTTATATTTGTTTCCAGAAATACACAGCTACACTGAATCATCTATTAGATCAGGCTAATTTATATGGTTCTGTGATTGCTAATTACAAAGAAGAATGTGTTTTCAAAAATAGAGGCCCATCCAACATGAGTAAATTTCTAACATCAGTGTATTAATCAAATCTTATATAAAATTAAATCAATATTACCTGTAAAATCTTTTAAATCCTACTCTAAGAATTGTCTCTTAATAAGCTCAGTTAAATCCGATTTTCCATTATCATTACAAAGATGTTTGTATTTGTTAATTTTCTTGGACTATAAATTTTTCAAAGTTAAAATTTAAAGAAGAGGGATATTGGATACCATGTACATAGACAAGAAATTTTCTACTTTCATTGCTATATTTTCTTTAAAATATCTATTCTTCATAACTGTATCTTTAAAAGTGAAAATCAAATATTCTATGATGAAAGAAAATAACTTTTGGAGGCAAACGTTTCATCCATAATTTTTTTTACAGAACGTTTCACTACCTGACAATAGTTTAGTAGTTGGCATATTATAAAAATTAATCAGACTGGCTGGCCTAATAGTACACATATGAAATCAGTATGCTTTGTTATTAATCTTAATACTTTGAAAATCAAATGTCTCAGAATTTTTATTTCACTAATAGCAAGTAATTTTTAGTTAACACTTGCTTTTTAATGACATTAACATAGATACTATGAATAACAGAGAAAAATATTTTGGTAAAAAATATTGATTTTTTCCAGATACATACATTTTTTTATGAGCCACTTCATAAGATTCTTAGAATTAACATGTAAATACTGGAGTAGTATTTGTATGAGAATAAGCCCTACCTAAGTACATAAACTATTATGTGAAATACTACAAGAATTTTGAGATATAACACAAACAAAAAAGACTCACATTATGTTTTCAAAATGTTGAAAACTCATTTAAATGATAAAACTTACATAATTGCTTTGTTTTTCAGTATGATGGAGAACAGATTGGACTGCCTTTTTCCTCTGCCTGATTAAAATACTGATTTTTATCTCTAGTAGCATCTAGATAGTGTCACAGTACTGAATGTTACCCCCCAAAAAGGGTTGTATCAAATACAAAAAACAATTTAAATATCAGTACTTTTGCCATTGAGAAAATATGAAACACCAGTTTGAAAGTCTAAATAGGGTACATATTAATCCTCTTTATATCTCTCAATATGACTTGTATTGTCAGCAATCATGGAAAGACGTTCAGGATGAGCAGGTGGTCAGAGATGATTGGCAGCATTCTGGACAATCCAGGTATTTCCTTGGGAAGTAAGCAGTTCTCAAAGCAAATTAACAAATGACATTGTATTTCACTGGTCACTGAAAATAGTTTTTAACATAAGTTGGTGACCTTCAGGCCTAGAAATGAAGCCATGTAACCTCATTCCTTGCTGGTTGTGTTCCAATACTCTTGTGCAAATGACTGTGATTTCATTGGTGTCCAGAATCATACACTTGCAGGAGGTAGAATTGCAGAGCATGGAAGAGTTGGGTTTAGGTGTTTCCCTCACAGAACTATACACACATTTAAGTCTTCTCAGCAGTATTTATATGACTTCCAGCTCCTACTTAAGTTCACTGACCCAGAATATCTGGAGGACTCTTGAACCACATAAAAACACATGAACAAAACTTCTCTGAAAGATTTATTTACACAAAGTCTCATTCTAGCAACTTTAAGATGGAGCAGTCTTCTTGTGCAGCACCTGAGTGCTCCTCCCAGTGCAAGTAGGAGGGCTTCCTGTACCAACTCATGCAAACCTGACGGAGGGGCATCTTAGACTTAAAAGTTGTCATTTGCAACAGTCTAATGATAGGATGATGATGATAAGTCAGCACAACCACAGCATTCCAGGACCCTATCTTGTTCCTTCCTTCCCATTAGCATAAACACCTGACTTTTGGAAATATTCTGAAGTATTTATCAGTACCATTGCCCAGCTAAAATAGATTAGCATTTTGTCAAACTGTCAAATGAGCTACAATAACCGTTCTTTGATGTTTCATGTTTTATTCATTATTTTGTTACCTCACAGTATTTGTAATTCCATTAGCATTTCTAAACTGAAAAATATAAAGTGATGGCCCGAAACCCATTAATTCATTTGAAAATCCTGAAAGATTTAGGGAGATTTCAAAATCATTTAAGACTATAAGTGTAAAATAATTGCTCCTATCTGAAAATAAAATGCAATATTGTTGTAAATTCATTTCTGCTTTCTAAGTTTGCAATTTATTCATTTCCTTCTGATCAAAGGATTAAATAAAGAAGTTTTTGTTGATTGCACTTAAAATGTTACACTGTTAAAAGGTGAAGGTTGTTTTTCTAAGATAAGTAAGCTAATTTCTTAGAACAAAAATATCTATAAAATTATTAAAGGAAGGAGAATGGCAGCATTTTAACTGCAGAGAAAATGCTCAGGAGTATTTGAATGCCATAGTTCTAAACTGGGTAAGTGGTCTGAATTATATGTTAAAGTTGTATTCAAAACCCTGCCTGTCATCTGGTTCAAAGTTAATCAAATTCAACTGGCTTGAATTCACAAACTGCTCATCTTTTCCAAAGTGGACAATCAGCCTTCAGGGTCAGATGAGATCAAAGGATAAATAAGAGTAAATCAAATTCTGCCTCTTTGGTGGAGACCCTGGAAAGCAAGCACCTAAGATTCAAGGAAGCTCTATGTACAAACCACCTCATTCCCAGCAGGGGCCTTGCAGCACACATTGCTGGGAATGCAGAGAGGATTGAAAGCACTTCCTTTCCCCTTCAGAATCACTATTTTTTCTCTTACTCTTTTAAGTTTGTGCTTATCTGCGTGTTACTCACTGAGTACCCTAAATAGCCTGTGTCTTGTGTTATCTTTCTGAGGTTCATCATCATGTACTTTTGACTTCACTAAATTTGAGTCTTTGAAACTCTGGACTGTTTTCCATTAAGGTAAGAATTATCTGACCTTCGTGGGCAATGAAGTATCAAATTTAGGGCTACTGAACAGTTTCTCCCCCACCCCTTGGAGCAAGTCAATGTTTCAATATTTAGATTTTTTAAATATTTTTCAGCTAATTGAAAATAATTTTGTATTCTGCTCATCTATTCCTTTTAGACACTGGTAAGGAATTTAGGAGCCATAAATTTGCTTTCTTTAAAAAGTCCATATTCCTATAAAAGTTGACAGACAATAAATAAATAACAGATTGTGAGGGAAGACAGGATGGTCAGGGATAGCATCCTCAAAAGGCCACCTCTGAACAGAGCTCTGTGGCAGATGCTCTCTGTGGCTTGGTCTCTGCACCCAAGCTCTACTTTCAGGACACATGGTTCTCCATTGTCCACTCCAGGCTCCAGTTTCTAGTCACCCTGGTAACTCCATGGGACTGTCTGCAGTGAAATGAAGTAGATGGGATGCATGAAGGTTTCACCATCCTTAAAAAAAAAAAAGGCCTCTTTGGCCTGGATTTTCTTAATTCACATGTATCTTATAAGTCCATCAACAATCATTTGGATCAAAATCAACACCTAAACTTAGAACTGAGAGAAGGTTTATGGACATATGTCTTACTGGATCTATTTTACTTTGGATTTCCTTCTTATACAACCTTAGCCTCAGGTCAAATAACACAGAGCAGTCAGAAGTAAGGTTGGAAGACAGCGATACCTGGGAGCAGTAGGAATGATAACTACAAGTTCCCATAGGCAGCAATATCCTGGGAACATCTGGGGAATTACAAGTAGAACTGCATAAAGATAAGGATGAGAATAAGAATGAGAGATAAGGTGAGCAAAGAAACAGGGTGCAGCTATACATTATACATCATCAAAACTGGTTAGCTCTTTTAAGGAATTCAACTCCCAACATTTTAAGATGCTCTTAAAGGGATTAAGCAAAGATGCATAAAACATTTGCATTGCAAAGATTGCTCTTGCCGCTCTGTTAAGACCAGAATGTACAGAGGCAAGGTAGATGCAGAGAGACCAGTCAGAACAAATTATAATAAAATGAATTTATTTGTTCATTAGATCAGTTCTAGCAATGACTAAAGTCAAAATACAAAGATGGTAGGAATTTTTTTTTTTAGATATTGTATATATTTTTAAGCAGAGCCAGTCAGACTTTCCAATACTTTGGAGATGGATTGTGAGAAAAACAAGTAACTTTATTATAATTCCCAGTATCTTAGATTGAGTTCCTGAAAGAATGAAGTTCATATCACAGGCAAGGTGGACGAAGATTGGGGGTAGAAAAAAAATGTCTAATATACTAAGTTTGGGACATGTCATGTTTTATGTGTTAGATACCAAGTTAGGTGGACATCCAACAACTGTATAGAAAGTCATGTCAAACAATGTGGAGTGCAAGGGAGGTTCAAGCTGGACACACAGGGTCCTATGTCAGTGTTTTGTGGTACTCATGGCCTCAAGACTAGAGGGTCCAGCCAGGAATCTGGTGAAGACTGCAAAGTGAAGAATGTAAAGGTTAACTTTAGATACTGCAGTACTTTGTTCAGAGATTAGAGGAACTACAAGACTAAGGCCGACTACATTAAAAACTATAAATGTAAGATACCATGGGATCCAATGAAAGAATACGATTCAAATGGAAGAGAATGATGATTTGTGTGACATGAAAACTTCAAGATACAGACCAACCAAGAAAGATAAACTCAGCATGTAGGAAAGTGGAGGTGGTGATTGTCAAGAGCAAGCTGTGCCTGTAACAGACCAAACAGATTTGTGTCTTTCCATAGTGTCACAATTTACTGAAGAACAATGAATTCACAGGATACAACACTTTTATCAATGGCAGTTCACTGGACACTTGTGGGCCCCTTGATAGTCATAAACAAGTGAATGCAAGTTTTTTATTCCAATTTTAATTTCTTATAACTATAATACTCAAGTCACACATCACACTGTACACAATTAGATGTACAGGTTGCTGAAATGTTAAGAAAGAGTTAAGGCTGCCACAGGGGTTCAAAGGGCTGAACTGAGAGGAAAGGTAGAGAGCACACAGACTATAAAGACTCACTGTTGGTGGTCATAAAAGTCAAGCGCCAACAGAAGACCTGTGCAGGGAGTAGAGCTGTCAAAGTGGAATGACTTATTCTAGGCCAAGGTCTGGACAGATGGCCATTTCAGAGTGTGAGCTTGCAGTGTCACCTTGAGATGTCAGCTTGGAGTGGGACCTGTGTGGTCATCATGGCAGGAGGAACCACATTCTGCTGAAACCCAAGGACAGATTCAGACATTTGTCACTGTGGTGACTTTCCTAGGCAAGTCTTTTGACGAGCAACCAGGTGATGTGTCAGGTACACCTGCATCCAGTCTCAGGGTGCCCCTCCTTTTGTGGGCTTCAAGGTAGGGGTGACTTCCTTCATTCAGTGGTCATGGGCCTGGTCTTTCTGATATGAGTTTGAGACGTCCGTGCCTTGTGTGCTTCTGATTAATTGGTAGGTTACCAGGTGGTCCTTTTCATTAGTAAGATGGTATATCAGTTTGTGCCTATTGTTGTGGTGGGCAGGTGGTAGTTGTTTTCTTGTACCAACAATGTCTAGAATCATTCCAACTCAGCACTTAAAACGGAGTTTATTATGGCCAACGACTGCTTTATAAAATGGAGTAGTGGATGTTGAGGCACAGCCTGGAAACGGAGGTTCTGGACTTCATGGAGCAACTCTGAGCAGGGCACAGCCAGCGTTCCACAGAGCTCTGGAGCACAGTGCAAGTTCAGTGACTGGCTGTGACTTACAGCAGCAGGAAAGGCTGAGATAGGAAATGTGGCCAGGAGGGCTGTGCAGGTCTGTACAGACCGGGGTCTTACCCTCAGTGGCTTAGAAAGCCACAGAAGCCTCTGAGACTGGGGTTGAGGTTAAACATTTTAAAATTCTGTGAAAGAAATTGAAGTTATTAAAGTAGAAATGAAAAGAGGGTAACAAGAACACAAAATCTCACCCTATTCTAAGAGACTAAACTCAAAACATTATCCAAATGGGATAAAATGTTCACTTTTTAAAGCTGTGAGTTGCCTTTAAGAGGAATAGTTATAATACACTTTATTCAAAGCAGCTTCTTTATTAGAAAAGGCTCTCCTGACACCAACTGTGGAACTATAAATTATTTTGGATTCCCAGAGGTTTTATACTCCACTAACATTTATGATTTGTGAGAGGTAAAAGTTGGAAAAAGAGTGTTTGGGAAAGGGAGGGGACACCTGGCGGAACTTCAAACCTCCCCAGCAGATCAATTTCAGGAAAGTGGAGGATTTTAAGACCTAATGAGCAAGTGTTCCTTGGCCAGGCCTCCTGTTCCCTGGCTCTGTGTCACTCACAGGAAGAACAAGGGCCTGGGAAGTAAAGGAGGTCACAGCTGCCAAGCAGTATTCATGGAGGTAGGAGTCGGGAATTTTAAGTTGTTCAATTAAACTCCGCTAAAAACTCTGCTTCAAAAATAGTGAACCTTAAATCCTGCTTGCATCTTCTTTATTTTTGCAATTTGATTTTTTCCCACATTTTTTCCTTCCTAGATGACTGTGCTCTTCCTCTCCCTGATCTTGAGTTAAATGTTCATTTTACTCCTTGCCAGTTTCAATGGCATGAGAAAGTGCTAAATGCAGCTATCATTAGGCATACACACAAATGCACCGGCCACAACCCCGGGGAATATTTCTCAGGTAGTCTAGCAACAATCTGCTCAGCAGGGAGCACTGCAGAGTCTTTGATATGCAAATCACCCAAGAAAGTGGTGATCAAAAATATGACAAATGTACCTGGGCACACAAGTATCTAGAGAGTGGCTGCCTGGAAATTGAGGGAGACTGGGTTCCTCAACAATCCCTGGAGGGAGAGGCACTTCACCAGTGAGCTCGGCCAGCCACAGGACTCTAAGTAATGAGAAGTCAAGACGTTACACTTTGAGTTTGTCTGTTATTACCTCTTTTCCTGTCATAACCAAAATATGAGATGTGTCTTTGTTTCAGCCTGTCTTCACATGTTGCTACATATAGGTCTTTGAAGCGAGGGCACTAATTAATGATCACATTGGAGACTCTTACAAAGGCTTAGGGAAATGTCTTTCTTTTTGATCAGCCAGCTTCTGCATGCCTATCCCGTTGGTGGAGAAACCCCCTTCTAGGCAGCTCCTTCTATGGAGGACAAAGAGAATTTGGAAAAGACAACCTCTTGCTTCCCCAGAGGGGCTTATCATCACTAGAGTGCCAGAACATGACGGCACTGCCTGACATGTTGAAGTTGATCCTGTTAAGGATAGAGAGAGCTCACCACTTGCTGTGGCTGGGGTAATTTAGCTGCCGCAATAGAGGCTCCTTCCATAGGCAGCAGGGACAGTGATTGCCATACTCCAACTCCACAAGCTGTCAGAGTACACAGGTGGCCCCTGGGACTGTGCCTTTGGGTCACAGGAGTGTCATGCATCTTAGATCTCCTAGCCTACCATAGGAACTAAGCAAGATCCTGATAAACCACCTCCTAGTTATGTCTTCCTTGTATAAGGATAAACAGAAAGCTAGTTAACACTAACTGCCTAGGTTAGTGAGACTGGGCTTGCATTGTCTTCCACCGTAGCCTACATCAAAATGCTACAAGATGAAGAACCTCACAGGAAGCCTCCTGAATGCAGTCTATCCTCACCGGGGCAAGTGAATCATTTTATTTACTCATTTCAACAGTTTTGAAAAAAGCACATTTTCTATATTTTATTGTCTATCAAAGCCACCCTCATTCAGACTGGCTGTTTGTATTAACTAGCTTTCTGTTTATCTTTCTACATGGAAGACATATCCTGGAGACATGCCCTCCAGTCATGTCTTTCAAGTTCTCTGACTGCACAAGACTGAAGTCCCTTGATGTGCAGGAAGGGCTCCCACTGAGGCCAGGGTTGTGTTGACTGGCTCCCTTCCAAAAGGCTACAGAGCTATTTTTTTTGTCTCTGATTTGATTCATCATTCTTGCCTATTCTACACACATATTGATATTTTTCTGAGTGTTTTGTTGTACCTAGTAATTACTGTGGCATCATGATTTTCAATTGATCACAATAGTGGATATGAGTCATGACAAAAGTGATGAAATATAATAATACACCAAGCCCATGGCTGAAGTCTTGTCCAACAGAATCAGAGCCGGCTACCCCCTGTGTAGCCACTAGAAGGGCTTTTCTAAACATGCAGCACAATGGTTGAAAATAGAACCACATCACATTATGCAATGTTAGAATACTTGGAACAAAGAAAGGATTTTGCAAGCTTTCCTAGAGAAGTAGAGAAAAGGAATAAATCAAAAGTTTAAAGAATTATAGTGAGTTCAGTCTTTCCAATACCAACAGTGGAGGACAGAAATTCAAGGACAAACTGTCTCCTGTCTCTCTTGCTGTGCAGCAAGCCAAGATGGAAATGCTAATGGTGGAACTTTACTCAAAGGATGTGGGAGACATCTCTTAGAAAGGAGGAAAGAGTGTTTCATTCCTGTGAACAAATTAAGAGATTCTTTCACATACGAGAAAAGTGGGTGGTCCAGAATTAGCAATAAGTAAACAAAAAATCTAGATATGCAAATATACTAGAAACAACAAAATATGACAAAAGTTGGTCTAGTTAAAGCATGACTGTGCAGGAAAGTAAAGAAATCAACGATTACCACAGGGCTCCACCAAGTCAAAGTAACATAATGAGGTAAAAAATGAACACAGAGTATGATATGAGAGTGAGGGGTTAAATTTATCAGTGTGCCCTAGCAGCTTCCAACAGTTCAGGGATGGGTCCACTTGGATTTGTTGGAGAAAGGGCTGTACCTGTAGTGAAGTGCTTTCACCTTCAACCCTGAATGTTCTGTGTTCAGACAAATAAGAGGCCCTGGAAGGGTAAACAGTGGAAAGTGCTTTATATTTTAAATTAGTTAATAGGCATTGTATAAAACCCCCAAAATAAGTATTTCCCTAAAGGCATGCTATTTTGAAAATATGCCTAGAAAAGCAATACCAAATAAAGAGGGAGAGACAAGGAAAATGTTTTAATATAAAACATGTATTTATTTTACCTTTCAAAACACATAAATATGTAACTCTGGTAAAACAATAAGCTCCAAAGATTCCATGTGCTTGAAATGTTCATGTGATCACTTCGCAATATTACTGCATGCCAGATTAGACCATAAATTATAAAAATAAAAATGAATTAGATTGGCAGTCTTCCTTTTAAAATAAACTCTAAAGATGATAAAAAGAAAACTAACTTTGTTGTAGTTTGATTCTGGATCCACAATAGCCCAAGAGACCCAGCTGTTAAAGGCTTGGACCCAGCTGGTGGTGTTTGGTGAAACCTCTAGGAGATGGACTTCATGGAAGGTTTTAGGTCACTGGGTGTGCCCTGAAATGGGACCCTGGGATCCTTGTGTCTCACCTGTCTCTTTTATATCCCAGTCATGAGTTCTGCTTCACCAATGCACTCCCACTACTCTGTGACCCACCCCACAACAGAAGCCTAAAAGCAGCAGATCCACCCAATTTTAGACAGAAAGCTCAAAACTGTGAACCAAAATAAAGCTTTTCTATTTCAAACTTGATTATCTCAGGCTTTTGTTACATAGAGGAAAGTGAACACAACCATAACCACTGTCACCAGTGTTTGCTCTGTTCTCTTTCTCCCTGTTACACACACACACACACACACACACACACACACACACAATGATAGGTCTACAAAATGAAGCCAGGAATTAAACGACATTAAATTTCACATTCTAGGGTTCACCTAATGTAGAACTTGCCTATATGGCACTGGTATTTCTAACTGTTATTTTAAAAGAGGCACCTAAGTAGTTGCACATTTGAGATTGCCCACGAGATTTAGAAAGAAAGAAAAGAAAAGCAGAAGAGACCTATGTTTTGCTACCTCGTAAAGTCCACTGAAGATGGATGGCATGACTTCAGAGAAAAAAAATCATCGTCTGTGTAGCCTAGGTCTGTGGGACCTTATGCAGCCACATGGAGTTTCTTCCATTCCTATGGCCTAACAGCCACTGAATCATTGATGTACACTAAAGTGGCAGGGACATTTCGGAGAGAGCCTGGCCCTGGAAATGCACCTGCCCCCAGGGCTAAGCAAGAATCTGCAGGGTTTGTGTGATGCAGTGACAAAGCAGCCTTGACAAGGCTTGGGATGAACAGGGGCCCTGATGACCTCCACAGCTGAGGTCTAAGACCGAGGGCCTCCACCAGTGGCAGTGCAGAAGCAGCCTCAGGGCTTACTTGAAAACATGAAGAAATGTGAACTTTCAATAGTTGAATGGATAAAGAAATTATGGTACATATACACAATGAAATATTACTCAGCATTAAACAAGAATAAAATCATGGCATTTAGCCGCAGTCTGGCTGCAGCAAAATAACCAGGGGGTGGCGAACAACTTGTGTAGATTGATACAGCAGGAGTGGAAGCCGTTTATTGTAGGACAGGAGGGGTATATATACATTCCACACAGCTTATCTTAATTAGCATAAACTAGATACAGCAGTCAACCAATAAGGGATCTTCACACTTAATGGCTCACTGGCGTTACTTCACAAACCACTCCCTCTGGTAAAATGCCAGGTGCCATCTTGACTTATTTACAAACCCTAATAGCATTTGCAGGTAAATGGATGAAGTTGGAGAATATCAAGCTAAGTGAAGTAAGTCAATCCCAAAATCCAAAGGCTGAATGTTTTCTCTGATAAGTGGATACTGATTCATAATGAGGGTGAAGAGGGAAGAATAGAGAACTTTGGATTGGCCAAAGGGAAGGGAGAGAAGGGGAGGAGACATGGGGTAGGAAATAATGTGGAATGTGATGGCCACCATTACCCTAGGTCATAAACCTATGAATGCATGAATGGTGTGACTGTACTTCCTGTACAACCAGAGAAGTGAAAAATTGTGCTCCATTTGTGTACTATGAATCAAAGTATATGTCATGTATAACTAATTAGAATAAGTAAATAAATAAATAAAATAAAAAAAGAATTGGGAACTAAGACTGCATTCACTGTAACTTGGAAAAAGGGGATTTTGTGTATAAGCAAAGTAAGTTTACCAAAAATTATGTGTTTATATAATGCTATCTATCTCCCTAGCTATACATTTATCTATTGTATTCAAGACATGCATGTATATAAGTTTAAATGAAAATATGTATGTATGCATGTAAATGGTTATGCATATATATGTATAAATACTATTATTTTTCTTTTTAATTTTTTAAATTAATAAACGTTGAATGATCTTAGAGAAAATTATTTTAATTTCTTTTTAATATTTATTATTTTTGACTTACATATCATAATTATATATATTTATGGTCAAAATGTGAAGTTTTGATATAGGTTTACAACATGAAGTGATAAAACTAAGATAATTAGCATATCCAGCACTTCACTTACCTATTGTTTTGGATGATGAAACACATAAAATGACTTTTTTAGTTATTTTGAAATATGCAATATATCATTATTGATGATAGTCACCCTGCTATACAATAGATCTCAAAACTTATTCCCTCTGAAACGTTGTATCCTTTGATGAATTTAACTCCTAAATATCTATTAATACAAATTAAATGACTGTATTGCATGATGAGAAAACACAAATGAGTCATAGAAACATGGTCCTACTTAGATAAAAAAAATATATATATCCAATTGCTAATATAGTACTAAAAATGTCTAGGTAGAGAAATCCTAAAATAAAACTGGAAAACTTTTTGAAAAGAAAAAGCATACTCTTTTAGAATAGTTGGAAATAATTTGAAAATAGTACAAAGTCCACCAAAACATACTTGTAAAATCTTAACATGAGAAGTAAGAATCATAAAATGAACCTAATAAACTTTATTTTATATGCTTTCTTAGGAGTATAAGGAGGTTTGCAGCAAAAGCATTAAAATGCACAAATTCTGCTGTAATGTAGTCATTCCCATTTTCCAAACAATCCCAGGCTTATGGATCTTCACTAGGATTCTCACTAAAATGCCACTGCTCACATGTGTGTATCCAAAATCTCAGTTGGTGAGAATTGGAATCCATAATAACTCATCCATCAGAACCCTGGTTCTTGTAAATTCTTAAATCCATGTTTAAATCACAAACATGAACTAATCAATAAAACAATACTATCAAGCTAGAGACTGTGTTAGGGTTCTCCAAAGTGCAGTACCAGACTCCAAGCCAAAGCTTTTCAGTGGATTGATTTATGGGCTCCTGCCAAGCTTCTGAAGGAAGAGAAGAATGCAGCTTCAATTAGAGGAGAAGGGGAAAAACAGAAAAGTCAGTGCTCAGAAGTGTGTAGTGCATGGCCACCTGGTTCCCAGCTCTTTCTGCACATGATAATTCCAAAATTTCATGTGTGTGAGTACACTCAGGAGAGAATTTTTCTATTTTCAAAAGCCTACTAAGTTTCTATCATTCTTTCTGTATTTTCCTAATTATTCATTCTCCATTTTCCTGGATGTAGATTTTGCATTTTATCTTCTCTATTCAAGTACTTAGCACCTCCTCACCCAATCTCACCCTGTGGCCTGCTTCTTGCTTTTCTAAGAAAATAAGAACAAGAGGAAGAGAACCTCGTGACTCCTAACATCTCAGAGCACCACCTCACAGGCTCTCCAGGCAAACCCCGCTTTCATTCTTCTTAATCTCTGTGTACAAGGAAACTGCACCCTAGATACATACCTTCGGTCACCACATTTAAAAGCACATAATCACATACTTGTAGAAATTTTCCGAACTTACACATCGTCAAATTTTCCATGTCAAACATGTTGGAATATCCATGATCTAAACTTTTTGTTGTTGTTGTTTGTTTACAAATCTCTCATGATCCCTACCACTTCCTTCAGAAACTTCACTCATCCAGGCCCATTTCCTACAAAAGTTTTGTAAAAAATGGATCACAAAAATCAGCTCCAATTCCTCTCCTCCAACTTTATCTTTAATTCACTTTAATCAGCTTGTGCCCTTACCATTCTGCTGAAACCCATCATTAAAAGACTGTTAATCACTGCACCCTGCCATGTCAAATGGTACATTATCTATCCTTATCTTTTCTGTCTGGTAAACAGCATATGGAATGATGAATCTCTCAGTTATCACAAATATACATTCCAAAATATCACATTCTACTACTTTTTTTGGCAGGGAGGGTGAGTACTAGGGATTGAATTTAGGGGCACTTGGCCCCTGAGCTACATCCTCAGCCATATTTTATATTTTATTTAGACACAAGGTCTCACTAAGTTGCTGAGTGCCTCGCTTTTACTGAGGCTGGCTTTGAAGTCAGGATTCCTCTGTCTTAGCCTCCCCAGCCACTGGGATTACAGGCATGCACCATGGTGCCTAGCTATCTACTAATTTTTATCTTGTATCTTTTTTTGTTTCTTCTAAATCTTTTTTGCTTATTCCTGTCCAGTTAGCATTTAAATACCCTGGATTTACTTCTTATATTTCCATGTAGCACCTAATCTCGTAGCTTTAATTTATATGCCAATGACTCCTCAATTTATATATATATAGTTTTGGGCCTCTCCTTTGACCTCCAGGCTCAAGTATTTAATAGTGTGCAAAATTTGTCTTTATGAATGATATAAATATGTCACCATTAAAAAAAAAACTGGACTAATCTCCCCCAACCTTTGTCTCCCCAGTTATTATCTTACCCATGCCAAAAGCCTAGTCTAAATCCAGAGATGACTCTTCTTCCTGCCTCAGTCATTGTACAATAGTAGAAGTGCAACTTTAACTCCCTCCCTGGTGGCAGCCTTGACCCGACTGTAACATCTCTCACCATTTATTTTGTAGCTAATATCCCTGCGCCTTCCTTACTTCCCTGCAGTGTGTTCTTAATACAGAAGCTAGAGTGCTTTTTAGAAAAACATGTCAGACTCTATCAGTCCTCTGCTCAAAAACCCTCCTGTGGCTATTCACCTCATTAAAAGTAAAAGTCAAGTCTTCGGATGGCTTACAAAGCCCTGCATTTCTGTACTGTCATAAACTCTGAGTCATTTGCTACTGTCCACACCCTTGCTCCCCCCTTTTGGGGCCCAGATCTCATCTTCCAGAGAATGTGCATGCTGCTAGCTCCCTAACTGTCTTCGGATGTTTCCTAACAATTGGCCATTTCAGTGAATCTTGATTTATCATTTTATTGACAATGGAAAGTGCAGCCTGTGTTCATTGTATATTCCTTCCAGCTTTATCTCAGTGGAAATGATTGGCACCTGCAATACATCATAATTATTTATCTACTTTATTGACATCTTGCATAGAGCGTGAGCTCCAGGAAGCCAGAGATGTTGTTTCATTACTGCTGGGTACCAGCCCTCCACAGACACTGATTAGATGGATGAATGAAAAGTAGTTGTAACACTTACAGCTGATAGTACTTAGGAAGGGAGAGGGATATGGCAAATCTCCCATTTTAAATGTAGACTATAAAATTTTTGAACAACTTATAATGATAATAACAAACCTTCACGTGACAGTGACATGGGTCTTTTTATAAGTAACAGCCGCTAATCTCAGCCCAGTGCTCAAAAATGTCATATGAACCCAGCCACATCTCTGTTGTTTTCCTAGAGCAATATATTAATATAGATTTCCTAATCTATATTAATCATGATCCCTGTGTCCCCTCACTCCCAGTAGTGATTGTAGCAAAAAGAAAGCAGCCACAAAAAGCGAAACACTCTTAATTTCTCAAATTCCAATCTCTAAAAATGCTTATACGTGAGTCCATCTTCAGTGCTGTCCTTTTGCAGCACCTCTTGTTTTATCTGACAGGGTCAGAAAGAAGGCCCTTTGCCCTCTCTGATAATGAGACTGCCTGGCATCTGAAGCACTCTGCTCCGAAAGGCTGGAGATGCTGTGGACAACTGGGAGGCAGAACACAAGCACGAGATGGAGCTTTTTCTTTCCAATGGATATTATACTTGAGAAAAACGCCAATCATTCCCACAACTTTGACCAAAGATGGTCTTTTTTTGTAATATTTATATTGATTTATGTATATTTATTATAGACTTTGGATTATCATCCAGTAGTACTTATTATTTGTTCAGATTGGCCATTAATAACTCAAAGTCTTCTCTTGTTCTCCACTGATGTAATCACCAGCTTTGTAATTTTATTTTATTGTTTTATTTTTGAACACTTCTTACTTTTTGCACCACACCATGCTTCAGGCTTGCCTGGCCTTTTTCATGCCCCATCCTAGAGTCAGCAATTTATTCAGGGTCCTGATCCCATCTAGAGCTGGACACATGCATGTGTGAAAGAGCCCAACTGGTATCCGTTAGCCAAGCCAAGAGTAAGAACTCACCCTGCTGTGGGCTCACCAGCTTGTGAGAAACAATAAGCAGCTCACATTTTAAGTTACCAAGTTTGTGGACGGCTCCCAATTCCATTCTTTCCCTTATAAGTGGCTTCATATCTACATGGCACTGTACTATTCCTTCCCTGATGATTCAGAGACAGGTGGAATATATCTGTGCTATACTCATGGGAAGTTTGGAGTGCTTATTCAAACGATCATGCAAACAAACTTAATCTTTACCTACATAAGAAGAATCCTGGGGGATGGGGTTGTGGCTCAGTTGTGCAAGGCGTTGGGTTCCCTCCTCAGCACCACATAAAAATGATAATAATAATAAATAAATAAATAAATAAATAAATAAAAATGAAATAAAGATATTGTTTCCAACTGCAACTAAAACGTATATTATATATACACATACACACACACATATATATCTCTATCTATTAACCTCTGAATTGTGAGAAATTTGAAGTACCTCAAGTTAACTGAAAAATTTGGTTCTTCTTCGAATTTTGGTTGGAAAATCCACTCTGTGTGCTAGTATTATTCCTGTAGCCCTATAATCATCACCTTTAAATAAACTGCATAGGAAAGAATTGATTAAAAATACATTAATGAAATAATACATATACACACATATTTACATGCATGCATTAGTGTCTATGGAAGCACAAAGAAGTTATAATTAGTTCCAAATGAGAAACTAAGTCATGGAAAACATCTTACAGTTAGTGGTGCTTGAGTCAAGTTTTTAAAAATGGGTACAAGGTAACCCAGTGACTGAGGAGAGAAAGGAAACCAGACAAGAGGAAACTCTCCTATATGCAGGGTTGAGCCTGATCTCTCTCCCCTACTCCAAACCTCAATTTAATATCCTTCCTTAAATAAAGCTTTTTAAATGTCTTTAAAATTATACTTACATTAGCTCAAAGACTACTGAAAAAAAATATGGAGCCAAAGCATGAGAGTAAGTCAGCTTGTTTCACAAAAGGAGACCTGACAGCATGAAAGTCATCAGAAATGTTACTTTTTGCCTTCTTTTTGCCTCAGATGCCAAATAATCTCTTTTGTCTTCATTTCATGCCCCATTCTTTTTCCCTCTTGTGATTTCATCTGCTTACCTGCCAGTCTGCACAGGGCTTTCCCATCTTGTCACTATGTAGTCATTCAGTTCCAAGCAAGAGATTGACTATGAACAACAACTAGATCTGCACAGTCATGCAAAAGTGATGAATGCAGGCAGATATAATTACACACACACACACACACACACACACACACACAACACACACACACACACATACACACACACAGAGACAACACCACATACACACAGACATATATACATATACATAAAAATATATACGCACATATGTTCAGATGTGTGTAGATGCATACATGTAGATATATGTGTGTACACACGTATACACATGCAGTAGATCTGCATGATTCACAGATTCTGTATTTGCAAATTCATTTACTTGAGAAAATGCATTTACAGTTCCCAAATCAACATTCACTGTCCTTTCATGGTTATTTACAGACATTTCCAGAACAGCAAAAATTCTGTGTCACCCAACATGAACATTCCCAGCTGAGGTAAAACAAAGCTACTTTTGCCCTCTTATTTCAGCTGTCATTCTGTTAACAAGTGTCTATTTTGTGCCAAGATTTTTGCATTTTTGTATTTCTTCTTGGTAATTTATCAGTTTAAAAAGTCCCCCAAGCATAGTGCAGAACTGATATCTAGTGTTCCCAAGTGCAAAAAGCCTTTGATGTGCCTTACAGAGGAAATACATGTGGTAGAGAAGCCTCATTTATGCATGAATGAAGGTGCTCTTGCCCTGAGTTCAATATTAATGAATCAGAAGAATATATTGACATATACATTGATATCCTGGACTATTAGCTTACCTTTACAGGTAAATTTCCATGCCCATTTTTGGTTTCTTTCTAGTATGTACCTTCAAAGTTTTAGTGTTTTGGATTGTTATCTTTAAGAACAAAGCAACTGGCACAATTGGATGGTGGAACTTCAAATTGTACAAAATATGCTATTTTGATCATGGTGTTGGGATTCAGAGCAAAATGAAATTAGTAAAATTATGGCCTTCAATCTTTGTGAAATTGGCCTAAATGTAGATTTTTGAGAATATCAAAAACATGGCAGTGCACATCACAGTAGATGATAAGGATACCTGGTGGACAATCTATGGAAGATATTTTCTTTATATATTCCAGAAATTTTTCCTCCCATACTGATTATCTTAATCCAAAATGAAATTGTTTTCCTGTTAAGTGCTTATTAGTACTATTATCAATAGTAATTATTAATATATTTAATAAAGAATTATAAAATTTAATCTTTATAATCAATATCATTTTAATGTTCCTTTTTGGTGTTTGTATTTTTGATAAACAAGCTAAACACTAAGTCCTTTGTTAATTGTGAATTTATTCAATGACACTTGTAAATCCTATATATCATATCCCTTACCAAAAACATCAGAAGACCCACAAATGCCATTATTTCCTAGTATATTTCAATGGAAAAAAACCTTCATTAGTATTTTGATATTTCATGTTTACGTTCTTAACTATAAAATAACTAAAAACTTTGAAATAATTTTTCATATTTTGGGGGAGTTTTTAATATGACACCCCATGGTGAGGAGGACTCCTGCTGACAAGGAATCCTAGTGCAAACTTTTCAGCCTTCTGTTTATTGGGATTTTCCTTTCCCATTTATTCCCACTTTTAAGCACCCCCACCTGCCACACCAAACTTTTGTTACCCAGTTCACAAATGAATGTAGTCTGGAGAGGTGGGAATTCTCTTCTCAGATATGGAATTTTCTATATAATACTGAAATGTCCATGAATCTCTTTGATTTCCACCATCTAAATCTATTTTTTTGCAAATATTTTAAAATACCAAAATTAATTAATAAAGCATGAAACATGCCAAGACATTATATATTTTAATGAGATTTCTCATCTGTTTATGTGAAATTTGACAGCCCCAAATGAATAAAATAAGTTCTTGAGGACGCACTTTGATATCTATTAGCATATCCTAGTATTATTTTCCAATTTTCCAAAGTAGGTGTATGAATTGATAAACCCTAAAAGGAGGAGGTTATCTTTAATAATATGGTCAAATACAGTATATAGTTCATGCTTTTGGTCTAGACAGAAAGAGTACCCAACTTTCAAAATTATTTAAAGCACATGCATCACATTCCTCAGCCTCTCAGTTGTTTTCTAAGGAGCACAAAATCCAAACTGCTCAGTGTGACCTACAAGATTCTCCACAGAGTGGCTCCAATCTGCCTTATCAGCCCAATTACCAGGAGCCTTTTGTAAATGACCCACGCCCTCACATTAACCATTGGGGATGGCCAAGAAATTTATACCAAAAGGGGAACACCTTTGAAAGTAAGTGAACAGTATTCAGAGTGAAGGTGAAAGAACAGGCCCAGATTTGACTATCTGGGAAATCTGACATTCATCACCCTAATCAAACAGGACTCCTCTGAACCCTGTACACTGGACATGCTGCTTGTTGCTACCCTCTGAATATGGAGCAAGCAATGCTGATCAACATTTGAAAAAGAGATTCAAGAGTAAAACAAATAAATGTTATAAAAAAAATAAAATCTAGGAATCAGAGTAGAAGGACAACATATGAAGCAATATAGAACACTCAATTCACAGTCTGACACATGTGCACTGGTCTATAGCTAGCAGAAAAATATTATTAGAAATGTGTCTCCTTGTATTGACTGCTGAATCTTAAAACTTTTAAAAGATATCAATACCTGTATTGTCAAAAATGTGGACAAGACAAAATGGTCTTTCAAACTGATGTGAAAGAAAGCCAAACCTTATTCTCACAAGAGCACACTGTGTATTCTACATCTTAGTTGTACAATCCCATGCATACATCTATACCTATTTATCTGTCTTGTCATCTTTACAAACAGCATTTCTAGATTTCTTAACTATTCATAGCATTTCCATGTTTATTTTGGGGAACAGTGAATTCAAAGCCTACTTATCTAAACTATTTTTTTCTCATTCAATTGAAAATTGAGTGTAGTTATAGGTCAATATTTTATTTTCCTCCTTTAAATTTCCTCTAGGTTTTCTATTTGCGTGTTCCATACTACGGATCATCCACGGTTTTACAGATGGACTATTTTTAAGAAAGGACAGTTTTCTCCCTCTCTTGATATTTCTTCTTCATGGGGGGATATTTCTTAAGTTCATCTAAATTCTTTTCTCAAATTCCTCCCACAGATGTGGCATTTGCTTCCTAGTTGTTTAATGAAAGTCAGTGCTGTTCATCCTCGAGGAGGTGCATTTAATTCACGCAGATTGCTCAGCTTCCCAGGAGGATTTTGAACCTATTCCTCCATTTCACTCCCCCAAAACCAGGATGTCACAGGGTGAGTCATAACTGCTCTGTAAATGTTCCTTCGTGTGGTCTGTCTTAATTCGATTTTCTGGTGGCTAGGAGAGGGCAATGTCCTTCTGACCAATCCACTCAGAAAGGGTGTTCAGCACATTCACCTGGTAGGCCTGACAGATGTTGGGCTTGTTTCCTGCCACCTTGAATGATTCACGTCTTTGGCTCATGATTATTAAATACAATTATTAAATATTTTGAATATCTACCTCACCTCAAGATACATTCTCTCATTCTCTGTGAATGATTTTAATTTTCTATAAACTGACTTTTTGTTTGTTATTTAGCAATTAGTTCATAATTCAGTCAGGGAAGAGAAGAGCCATTAATTGACTTTATTTGAAAACCCCAGGGATGCCATGTTATACTAATCCAGGGATTACTGCTCATGCTGTCTTTTATGATAAATGTACTCCCTGGAGCACAAGTATGCAAAGTCCCAACAAATATATCAAATGAAAAATTACCTGTCTTTTTGTACAAATGAGTATTTTGAATTGCTCCTTAAAGATCTCTTCCATATTTTCATAAATTCGTAATTAATTTTGGACATTTATGTCAATTTCTTTTGTCTATGTTTTTGTCTTAACAGAAATCAAGTTAAATAGAAATACTGAAAAGTGATATTACACACACACACACACACACACACACACACACTATTTCTTTAAGCCTCAATTATTCATTTTTAGGTAGTAGGTATATAAGACACTGAATGTGATAAGTTAGGTCTATTCTCTTCCCTGAGTTTTGTGGGAACTTGAGTTTCTGGCATTTGAAAAGGAATGATTAAGCATGGATTTGCTCTACCCCAAAACACCATCCCTCTGATTGACAAAGGCATGTGAACTTCACAGGTGGCCTTTCCTTAATCCCCCTCCTCCCAGTTGTATTTAACTGGGTTTGTCTCCAAAGCTGCCTTTGACACCTGGTTTAGTTCAGTATGATCTTTACAAAAATATCAGGAAGAATGAAGCTAGAAAACATACAGTATGACTTTTCCCCAGGTCAACACATTATCGAGGAAACTAAGATTCAATAATTACACCAATAATTAAAACAATAATTAAACTTCAACAGGACGTTATCTACTTCTGAGTTGCTAATTGTGCACGTTAACTTTGTAGATTCATATGAGCAGAATAAAAATGGCAGGTCTGTGCACCCAGATACCCAAAGGAAGCTTTAAAAAGGAATGGATAGACACAGCAACTTGATAACCAATGTGTAAAATATAGAATATAATTATATATACATTTATACATACATATATATATATATATATATACACATGCACATACATGTGTGTATATATTCACTTCTGTCTATCTAAACACCAATCATTTCTTACCAGACTATTCCTCACATTCTTAATTTGCCAAGTCTAAGTAATGAATTATTAAACAAAAAAAAAAAAAAGAAAGAAAGAAAGAAAACCTGCTGTAAGTTACCATGGAGGGGAAAGAAAGGGAAAAAGAGAAATCATCATAATTTCTTTTTGTTGTCATGTCAAAGATCATAATCATACTCTAACTAGGAGACTATGAAAGAGAAATCATGTGGGGGGATTACTATCCCTAATCCAAATATATTTCAGTCAAGAAGAAATATTGAAGAGACAGCACATCATCAAAGTGATGTATAGTCTAAACAAAACGAAACAAAACAAAAATCAAAATCTCATTAACTTGGTGGTTTTCTAGTTCATGACCGGAGATAAACTCACTCTGTGAGAAATATCTCTCTCCAGCTTCTTCCTCCTGGGCCCCATCCCCTGCTTTCTTTATCTGTATTCCCTCTCTGTGGTAGAGCCTATCCACTTACTTCATCTGGATCATGCAAATTACAAGTGCTTAGGCTGCTCTTATTTTTGTAATTTTGTCATATAAGTTTAAAATTATTCACAAATGAATTTAAAAAATTTATGTAAAAAGATTAGGAAGAAAAACAATTTATACAAATCATATAGAACCACACCACACCACACTTGTTGGCTCGAATTATTTATCATTCAAATTTTTTTTTTTTAAAGAGAGAGTGAGAGAGGAGAGAGAGAGAGAGAATTTTTAATATTTATTTTTTAGTTCTCGGCGGACACAACATCCCTGTTGGTATGTGGTGCTGAGGATTGAACCCGGGCCGCACGCATGCCAGGCGAGCGCACTACCGCTTGAGCCAGATCTCCAGCCCTATCATTCAAACTTTTATTGTGCTTAGGTTTACTTTTGAGAACTAAAAAAGTTTTGCATATCAAACTGATTGTGCTATATTGGTAATATTTTATGCAGGGAGAAATTAATTCAGTTGTTACATTGATCCATTTTCCTGTCTTAGAAAAATTTTTGTTCTGGAATTTTCATCTTCCTAGGACATATTGACAGCTCTCAGTGCTGATGTTTTGAGAAAAACAGTAGGTTAGCTTCTTAAAGTCTTTACACATGTTTATAGACACTCTCTATAAATAATAAAAAAAAAAAACATTATTTTAATTATCTTTGGTTGTTACTGTGTTAATTTAATGATGTCAAATGAAAATTATCCCTTTGGTTATTTTATTTTCTTTCATGCCATTTTTAATAAAAGAAAAGTCAAGTAGATTTTTTTTTTTGGTATGTGTTATGGTTTGTATGTAAGGAGTCCCCCAAAGCTCATGTGTGAGACAATGCAAGAAGATTCAGAAGTAAAATGACCAGATTATGAGAGCTTTAATCTAGTCAGTGGGCTAACCCACTGATATGGATTAACTGGGTGATAGCTATTGGCAGGAAGGGTGTGGCTGTAAGAGGAAAGTCACTGGGTCAGGGACAAACTTTGGGTTTTACATATTGTCTCTGGGGAGAAGATTTCTCTCTCTGCTTGCCATGTCCTGAGCTGCTTTCCTCCCATGCCCTTCAACCATGATGCTCTGTCTTCCCCCAGATCCAGAGCTATGCAGCTGGCCAAACAGAGACTGGACCTTGAAACTGTAAGCCAAAATAAGATTTTCCTCTTCTACATTGTTCTCATCAGATTTTTATTTGTAATGATGAAAAAGATGACTAAAACAGTATGTAAGATCATCCACTGATAAAAATTTTAACAAATGCCATTTCAGATCAAATCGTATCCTTTCTGGTTTGGAATTAATAATAGATTTTGGCTTGTATCCATTTTTTTCTGAAAATTTTCAATTTAAAACATGCAAAATAATCTTAGTTCTAATTATTATAAAAGCCTAAGCCTAATCTCATGATAATTCAAACGTTAGAAACATCAGGAACATTTTCAAAACTAACAATGAACAGTGACATAAAAAATTACTAAAGAGTGTATTTGATGGAAGTTGTGAAAAATCTGTGTACTCACTCAATCTATAAAAATTTGATGAAAGAAATCAAAGGTGACACAAATAAAGGGAAAGACATTCCACATTCATGGACTGGAAGAATAATATTGTTAAAATTTTGGTGTAATTATTTTTTTTAGTAGAAGTATAAAATTGAAGCACTTTATAGAGAGAAAGTTGAAAGGATTGTTAATAGCTTTATAAACATCTCCAAAATGTTAGAAGAACTCTGAGTATGTTTTTTATAGTTGAGCTTGGAAAGAGAAATACAGAAGAGATGTTACAATTCAAAAGGGAATTGTTCATTTGTTTCCAAAGGCAAATACTTCTTGGAAATAAGTTAATCAGTCTTCAGATGAGATTTCTATGCAGTGCGAGAAAAATGTAGATAAATTAGCATGTAGAATCATTTGTCTGTTGAGACAAATGGCAGTATCATTCATTTATTTTGGATTTTTAAAAATAGGCTACTGACAAAATCATGGAATTTGCAGGGAAATGGATGTCACTAGAGCAGATTATGCTAAGTGAAGCTAGCCAATCCCTAAAAAATAAATGCCAAATGTCATCTTTGATATAAGGAGAGCAACTAAGAACAGAATAGGGAGGAAGAGCATGAGAAGAAGATCACCACTAAACAGGGTTGAGAGGGGGAAGGGAAAGAGAGAGAGAAGGGAAATTGCATGGTAAAGGAAGGAGACCCTCATTGTTATACAAAATTACATATAAGAGGAAGTGAGGGGAAAGGAGAAAAAAACAAGAGAGAGAAATGAATTACAGTAAATGGGGTAGAGAGAGAAGATGGGAGGAGAGGGGAGGGGAGGGGAGAGGGGATAGTAGAGGATAGGAAAGGCAGCAGAATACAACAGACACTAGTATGGAACTATGTAAAAAAGTGGTTGTGGAACCGATGTGAATCTGCAGTATGTATACGGGGTAAAAATGGGAGTTCATAATCTGCTTGAATCAAATGTATGAAATATGATATGTTAAGAGCTTTGTAATGTTTTGAACAACTAATAATAAAAAAAAGAATAAAAAAATAGGCTACTAAAATTTTTGAGTGGCTATATTATAATTTAGTCTGGCAGCAATTTCTTATATGTTTATCTGCTTGTTTACTTAAATGGAATTGATCAATAGCTGTAATCATCTTTTTTCACATAAATTAAAATCATAGTAACATATATTCTAAGAAGCTAATAAAAGGCTATTGATTCTTTCATTCATATATTAGTAAAATGAATGATTATTATTCTTCCATTTTGCATCGGTTTTTAATTCATTCATGCTTTTCAGTTTATAAGATGGTGAGTCCAAATGGGAATGAGTTTACAATATTATTTTAGTTAATCTTACATGAAGGATATTTAATAGATTTATGTTGGTTAATAGTATTGGAATTAAATTAAAATGCATATAAGTAGTTACTATTTATACATTTTTTCCCAAATTATATTACAACTTCTAGTTTAAATCTTGGTTTCATTGCAATTGATTGTGTTGTGGCCTTATTATTAATATTCTATAATGAGTTCTTAGTATAGAGCAGATTTTTAAAAATGTCTAATCCTTATAAGGAAGAGTTTTCTATTTTAAAATGTTTCTATCTCTTAAATTGTTTGCACCACCTAAACTATTTTCAGTCCTACCTGCATCTCAAAGCCATGACACCTGCAGTTCTTCAATGCTCAACCTTCCCGTCTCCTATTGTATTCATCCTTGAAAGTTTCAGCTTTACTACATTTTTTTTTAATTTTAATTTTTTTTTTTTTTTTTTTTGTGTGTGTGTGTGTGTGATGTGGAAACATTCCTTTCCAGGCCACTTGTCCCAGTTGTAAGCTCTCACTATCAAAAAAAAATTTTCTCATAATTGCTTATTTGTCTGATGCTTCATAATTCTGTGTATACAGAGGCCTTATTATATGATAGAGTTTAGTATAATATCTGGTACACAGCCATGACTCAGTAAGAATTTTTTGTATTCATGATACAACCCCAACTTACTCTGGAAAAACTAAAGAGAGCATGAGAAACCTCAAAGACTCAAGTAGAGGGACTAGGATTTCAAGTAAGTTTGCCTTAGTTCAGAAGCCTGCCTATACCTATTCCACAGTAACTATGCCCTTGACATTGGTGTATGATTAGTCTGTGAACACAGAGGTATTCTTGGGTCTGATATTTGGAAAGAAGTGATCCAAAGAATATTATATTTTGCATTTACGTTATAATATCCAGAGACAGCACATACTGTTTATTGTTAATAATATAAAGGAAGGAGATGGCACAAGTTACAAGGAATGTTTTAAATATATTTTATGCTTTTAAGTTAGATGTAACAATAAGCAACATATAATGAAGAATAAATGAGACAAATAATGCTAAATACATACTGAATTATTCTTGTTATATAGCAAAAATTATTTCCAGTGAGTTTTGTAGACTCCAAGATGTTGTTTTCAACTACTTATTATTATTTTAACTACTACTTATTATTATTATTGTTGTTGTTGTTATTATAACTGCTACTGTTATTGTTCTTATATTCACAGTAAATTAA
This sequence comes from Ictidomys tridecemlineatus, assembly GCF_052094955.1. Classification (NCBI taxonomy): domain Eukaryota; kingdom Metazoa; phylum Chordata; class Mammalia; order Rodentia; family Sciuridae; genus Ictidomys; species Ictidomys tridecemlineatus. The sequence continues at coordinate 78,235,414 of NC_135485.1, read as the reverse complement.
ACCCATTCCCTAGTAACACATAAAATCACAAGTATTGTTGCAAACCTCTTTGACAATGGCTCTGAGGGCCTTTTTTTAAAAATTTTTTGTAGTTGTAGATGGACAGAATGCCTTTGTTTTATTTGTTTATTTATTTAATTTTTTATGTGGTGCTAAGGATCGAACACAGCGCCTCAAGCATGCTAGGTGAGCACTCTGCCATTGAGCAACAGCACCATCATGGTTCTAAGGGTCCTACTAAGGTTAGGGCAGGGTGCAGTGTATTATGATGTCATTGAAATAGCATGCATTAGCTCAGGCTTATCTCTGCATGTCAGAATCTACCATATGCTCCCTTTTTACAGGGTTACACACACACACACAAAAAAAACAAATATTGTCACTTAACAATTCACAGAAGTACACTTTTCAAAAACTTATTTCCAAATTTGGATTTAATTATGTGATGAAATTCCAAGAACGTTAGCGTAGAATCTTCCAGAAGTTCAGTCAGATTCAACATCATTTTCTATTCCATTCCATTCACATACATAACACCTAACCCTCAAAAAGTTTTCCATTGTGTAAATAATTGTAAAGGAAGAGGGAAAGAACAGAGAAAGAATGCAGATCTTTGAAGTGAGAAGAGCAGGGTAGTTTAAAAAATTGTCTCCAAGTGAGCTCCTAATTCTCTTGTAAGTGGTGTGTGGATGATAGGAGAGGTTTGTCTAGCACTATCCCATGCTGTAATGAGAATCTGCGTTTTTTGGTCATGAATTATATTTTAATGATGGTTGAAATAATTGCATAATCTCAATAGTACCTAGTTTCTTTCTTGTCTCCATGAAATTGTATAGATTTTATAACAATTCTCAATTCTTGAGTAAAAAAAATAAATTGATAAATTTCAGAATATTAAAATCTTCTGTCTCTCTTTTTTTCCCCTTTTGTGTACCTGACTTCAAATTCTAAAATGTAATGGGTGAAAAGTGAGAGGAATAGTCTCAGTTCATTACAGATTCACAACTTTTTTTGCTTCAAGGAAAACAATCAGAGTAAGATATGATGCAATATCTTCTATACGTATAGGCTTAAAGTGATTTCTTTCTTTTTACCATGGAAACTTGTCTAGTAATAAAGGCATTGAATTCCCAGTGAGTGAATATCTTCATTTTTCCCCCAATGGTAGTCTTTTAGACTTAAATATTTAATTGTGAGTTTTTCATTTTAAAGATTTTATTCCTTAATTTTCCAAAAAATTCAGCTCAATTTTATGATATTATTGTAAATATTTTGTTAGCCATATTTTCTGTTATATATATATATATATATATATATATATATACACACACATACATATATTTAAATAACTTATATACATTTGCATCCTTATATTTATATATTTATATATCTTTATATATGTATATATACATTTATATACATATATATAAATGTCACACACTGACACATTATACTCTTATGATTCATAAATTCTATCATAAAAGAATAAAATTCTGCCCTATTGCATTTGAGATCTTTCTAGATAAACTAGATTATACATCTCACCACTTATACAAAAGGAGAATCAGTCATTGAAAAATAGTGCATTTGAGTTGGAAATGTTTCTATAGCTCACATCTGTAATCTTCTTGAGAGGAAACTGATGTGAACCAATAAAGGGTCTTGTTCTAGTTCTGTGTAGATCCACCTATTCTCCCATAGACTATCTCTAGTATTAATTTAGAAAAAAATATATAATTAATTAAACCTCAGCTGAAATGATAATTTCTCTTTCTAACCAGTTAGATAATTTGGTTTTGCTTGTCTATTTGCCTCCCCAAATATAAAACTGTGTGATAGATATGTTAATTACTTGATTTAATTCTTTCATTAATTCTTTCATAAAACATTGTCACTATATACAATTTTTATGTAACAATTAGGCCTTAATAAAGCTGAATAAAATGTATTCTTTATAATCTTTTGTGAGAACATTCAATCACAATACTTGCTGCATTCTAAAAACTGTTTTATATGTTATCATTCATCCAGTAGAGGATTCAGAGTAAAATAACATTCAAAAATAAAATTCTCTAGTCTTTGCCACCAAAACATCCAACCAGCAATTACTTCTGATCTTAAATATTCTGATCTTTGTTCATCTACTGGTGTCTGCCTCCTAAGTGCCTTGGTATGTGAGATGAATGCAAATTGCAGTAGGGCTAACAATCAGTCACTATTCTCCTTTGCAGGCTGGAGATGATTTGATATACACTGCTATTAGGCTATCTCTTGAGCAGCATGTCTGAATGAAGCAGGCTGTCAATCTTGCCAGCAGAGCTGACTGGAGGGTATGGATGTGCTGATCTCAGAGAAGCAAAAGACTTTGTTTTGATCACCGAAAGGAAGAGATCTGCAACTGCCTTTATTGTAATCTTACCCTTGCACCTGGCAAATCCAGATATTACAGAGAATTATTGTTCAATAGAGTAAGAAAATGTAATGTGATTTTGTCTCCTCATATTTCTCCTGAGAAACCCGGTAAATGGGAGTCTCTAATTCAGGAGCATTTGTTAATTTACCAAATGCAACTTCAAAAACAGTACTATTTTCTTGAAGAACTTTGTTAAATATAGAAGGCTCCCTTTGATTTCCAGCAGCTGGGCTTACTTGAGGGCACCATATTCATGAAATCAGGAGTTGGTTTGGCAGCTTTTATTTTTTAATCCAAATCTATATGCCAGTAAAAGCAGTATATTGGCAATGGCATTAGACTGAGCATTTAGAGAATTGAAGTTTGGTGATAACTGTCATTACAGTTAACTGCAAGGTGACCTTGCACAAGTCATTTTTGCTCATTGTGCTTCCATTTTCTCATATGTGACTGTGAATGGGCAGGGAAACTCATTTTGCATGGGTGGTTTTTAACTATAACTAAGCACAATTACTTGGGGGTGGTTTTAACAGTACAGATTCAGAAGCAAACCTATGAGGATGCTAATTCAGTAACTCTAAAGGGAGCAAAGAGAATTTACATGTTCAATGTGCTTCCCATCGACTCTTATGAGGTGAACTGTAGACTGGCATTCAGGGGTACTGGGGCAATGGTGCTTGCCATCCCTTTGGGACCAGAAATGAAATGCTCCCCTGTGGTAGCATCACAACTATACCTTAGAAAGACTCAGTACTGAGGTGGGCAGAGAGGGTGAATGCGTATAAATCCACTGACGTGTAAGGCTGAGGCAAATTGCCAAGACTGGTCTAGGCAATTTAGTGAGACCCTTTATCAAAATAAATTTAAAAAAGTAAAAGGGCTGGTGCTGTAGTTCAGTGGTAAGTGCCACTGGATTCAATCCCCACTACTGCAAAAAGGCAACAACAACACAGTTTTCAAAGTTGTGGATGCCTAGCAGCTCGTACCAGACATTCTGCTTTGGCTGAGCTGAGGTAGAGTGTGAGCACGGGCCCCCTTAAAGTTCTTCATGCACAGCCAAAATGTCAACTAACTGCTTCAACAGGCTTTCTTGGTTTGGGGCTCCAATTAATTGAAGGCCGAACGCATAACATGTGTACCACCTTGCTCATACTTTCTAACTAAGCAGGAAGAAACTGAGGATTTTGGATTTACTAACTTGCCAAGAATCAGTCAATGTGAGGGAGAGACTTGCAGCAGTGACTGTATGACTCCTGTGTTGCTCCCAGTACACCACACAATCTTTCATTGGTCTGCAGAATAGCTACAATGTACTGGCATCAGAATTGGGTAAATTTATCAATGTGGCAAGATTCTCAGTTTTACTAATCCTTAGATAAAGTTTTCTTATGGGAACTCAATCTGTCAACATTCCTTTGGAAGAGTCAATATCAGGAAACATTTAGGGTCAAATTCAATTGATATAATCATGTAAATAAATCATAGCACCTATTTCTAGAGTCCCCTTCCCATGATCCACAACCAAATTTGGTATTTTTACAATTTACTGAATTTGGAATTAATCTTGAAGTCCCAAACCAATTAAGAAATTGCCAGAAATTTTTGGAATAAATCCCGCTGACTCTGTTTTAGGAAGCACCAGAGTCAGACATTTTAATCAACTCCAACAGTCGGTCAATATGTCACTTGTAGAAAAGCCAAGAATTTGGTTCTCAAAAAAAGTGCTCAGTTTCCTTTTCTGGAATGAACACTGCTGGTCTCAGGAGTGATATTGTGGCCAGGTGGTGAAGTTGTAATATCTCTGAACTGTTTCTTCTGTGTACTTATCCATGTATTCGGTTTACTTGTTCAATTTTCTGATCACTCTCACATACTGGGTTTAATACTCTAATACAGAAAGAAGAAATATTACTGGTGATGAGACTTGAGGTACCCAGTGGAATCCACCTCTTAGTAAACACTATTTCCCCAGTCTTTGATAGAATTGTAGGATATACTTTCTACTTCATTTTGAATTTTATGTTCATTTGTTAGAATTTGTAAATACTTACTTCTATCTCCATTCCCCCCCGCCCCCCGCTCTTAGTTGGTTAGTTCCACTGTTTTAGGTTCCCAATCTCAAGCTTTACTGCTCATTCTTCTCTCATAACCAGGTTTTCTTGATCTACCCACAGGTTTTTTAGTGTCTCACCTCAGCCTATTTTCAGGTGCTCTCTCAGTCTATATCAGTGATAAAATGACTTACTGAAAATCTCTGTTGAACATTATTTATAGAAACTTAGAAGGTGACATATGTCTGAGTGGCCCAGGACAGATTGGTCTGACTTCAGTAAATTGGTCCACCATTGAGGATTCCTACAGAAATTCCCCCAGGTCATCTCTAAAAGGCCTGTACCAGTCCTGGTACTCCTGAGGTTGGCCGTATCCTTATATGTACTTGTGATTCTCGATTTCCACATTCCCATTTTTTGGAAGTTTTCCTCTCATGCCTACCTCAGTGTGTTCTCCTTACAGCCCATTATCTGTCTCGAATTTTGACCGACTATCCTGTGGCTTCATAGAAGTGATTTCCTGTCCACAGAATTAATTAATGCAGATCACTGACTCTCAATCTACTGAAATTCTACTCAAGGAATTTGAGTTTTATCTGCAGCACAAATTCTAGCAAATGATTCAATTTGTTGATTAAATAAACAAACTACAAGTGGGGGAAAATAATTTTGAGTTTACTTTCACTTTTATCTGTTTAAGTGTGTTATACTTTAAAATACAGATAATGCTGTTTGTTTCTTGGAGGATAATTAGCCTTTTTCATTTGTTTTACTAATCAAGTGGGACATAGAAATGGGAAAGTTCTAGTAAGGATATATTTTCATTCAGAGTAGCTGCATCCTACAGATAAACTATTTTAAAATGTCTATTGTCAAATCTAAGAAAGAAACAGAAATATATAACAGGGCATTTTACTTGATTATAAGCAATCTACACATTATACCACATGGACTAATAAAGTCTAGTAAGACTTATCTCCAGCTGACTAGTTTTGAGAATTTATTTATTTATTTATGAATTTTTAAATATTTATTTATTTATTTTTAGTTTTTCGGCGGACACAACATCTTTGTTTTTTTGTACGTGGTGCTGAGGATCGAACCTGGGCCGCACGCATGCCAGGTGAGCGCGCTACCGCTTGAGCCACATCCCCAGCCCCAAACTTCTAATTTTTATAGCAAGTTCATAAAAATTAGGCAGACGGTCATTATTATTGGCTTGGTTAAGTGACTGTGATTAGTTTTGGATTTCCCAAGTTAATTGTAGATTTCATGTTCTACTTCAATACCTTGAATTTGTACGAAAAATAATTGATAAAAATTTTACCCAAATAATCCAAATGATTTAGTGGGTAAAGTTTTTTTTTTTTTTTTTTTTTAGATGCAGGATGTATTTCTTTTCAATCAAGTGGGATGCTACCAACAGGGAAGCACTGAACTTGCATTATAAATTCTTTTTTTTTTTTGACCCCTTTGATATAAGGGGAGTAAACAAGGACAGGGTAGGGACGAAGAGCTTGAGAAGAAGATTTACATTAAACAGGGATGAGAGGTGGGAGGGAAAGGGAGTGAGAATGATATATAAGAGGAAAGGAGGGGTAAGACAAGATAATACAAATGGAAGAAATGATTTACAGTAGAAGGGGTAGAGAGAGAAAAGGGGAGGGGAGGGGAGGGGAGGGGGGATAGTAGAGAATAGGACTGACAGCAGAATACATCAGACACTAGAAAAGCAATATGTCAATCAATGGAAGGGTAACTGATGTGATACAGCAATCTGTATACGGGGTAAAGTTGAGAGTTCATAACCCACTTGAATCAAACTGTGAAAGATGATGTATTAAGAACTGTGTAATGTTTTGAACGACCAACAATAAAAAAAAAAGAAAAACTATCTGAAAAGAAAAAAAACAAAAAAAACGAAAACAAAAAAAAAAAAATCTTAATTCTGAGCATTCGAGTAACTTTTTTTGTGAATTTACTTCAGCTCTACTGTAAGTAGTTGGTTTGGAAATCATGGTTCAAAAGACCAAAGATAAAAATGTTTCTTTTTTCTTTTTTTGTCTATGAAAAAAAAAAAGTTTTGAGAATTTATGATGTAACCTTGAAACTTATTTCTGCAGAATGATGCCAGACCTGAATGGAGAACCAAAAATATCTTGAGTCTGCTGCTTGTGACTGTGATTCAAGGCCTATTGATCTAGTTAGTATTTTTGACTTTGCTATTCTATTTGGTAAAACAGTCATTCTTTGGCTTTCTATAAAATTGCAATATGCCTAATAAGTATGAAAAGAAGCCAAAAATACTATTTGTTCTATTCATCTTCCCACTCTAGGAAGAAAACTTTAGCAACCATTGTCAGTTGATGAACACATTATTCACTTAGCATATCAGAAAGATTCCTCTACATGGGATTTAAGAAAACACAAAGAACAATTAAAAATAGAGTCATACTGCTCCATAATGTTAAAATATACATAAACCATATATTTTATCAATCAAATTATAAAATTATGTTCTAACTAAAAATTGCCAAACTGTTTGCAATGCTGACTAGTTATAAAGAACATTATAATATTTTATTTTAATTTTTGTTTATGTTTCATTTTTTCAGTAATGGGTTTGGAACACTCTACCATTGAACCACACACCCAGCTCTTAGAATATTTTGTTTTCTAAGGGTCCTAATAAGGAAGTGTGAAACTCTGCTGAGAGGAGCCAAGAACATTTGCTTATCTTTATTTGTTCAGCGTGGAATCACTTTCATTTGGCTCATGAATGCTGGTAAATTTTGTGAATCAAGTTGATCACTGACATTTAGAAAATTAGCACTTCTTTCAAAGACTTAAAGTTTATTCTTTAAAGACAGTACATATTCAATCTCCAGCATTACAGAAAGAAAGGGAGCAGGGTGTGTGGGGGAAGAATGATGAACAAGGTATTCTTAATTTCTAATACCCTTATTTTTATTAATACTGGAAATTTATTTACATGTCGTATTTTCTAGTAATGATCTTTGCATTACTATGTTGAGTTCATGCTTCTTGAAAGATGTTGCACATTTCCCCTTCAATTAAGTGAGAATACCAGAGAGTTCATGTAAAAGAGTCAAAATAATTATCAATATTGATGTAAAATAGTACATATACTATAAATGGTATTATTATACATGTTTTGTATTACAGATTGCACCTGCATGACATATATATTAATAAATATACTTAGGTGTCTATTCAATATATACTAAATTTGAGAATATCCAGTAAAATTTACACATTATTCTTAATTGTGAGGATAAGTAAATACATAAAAATGTATTTAAATTAGTTTAAATTATTTTTTGACTAAAAAAAAACATGCTTGGTTTTTATTGTTTCCTAAAATATATTTATGCATCTTCATTCTATTGAAAATTAAATTGTGATCAATAGAGAAAAATAATATTACACCTGTAAATACATGTTGTGTGTCTAATACTTTATATCACCTTTAAAAAAAAAAAGGTGTGCATATATCTGTATGTGTTGGTGTGTGTGAATGAGAGAGAGAAAGAGATGAAGTTGCATAACATGGATAGACAGTCCTACACTGAAAGTCAGTAGCCATAATTATTATCCCAGCTCTGCCTCTGACTGGTGACTTCATTGTTGGAAAACAATCACTTTCTGAACTTCATTTTGCTTGTCTGTTATATCATCTTGAATATTGCAGTTTTAATGTTGGTGCTTCAATGTTTAAATTAATCTGTGCAATCTAAGGACATAAGAGTATGAGTGGGAATATTTAAATATTTATCAAGGACCAAAATTGTTGCAATTTTTCTCAACAAAATTAACTCTATAGGAAACAATATAAAATATAATTTATTATTTTTGTTTTACTCTCCCAGTGTCTGTGCACAAGATCTGCTAGATTAATACCTGTTAAATTTGTTTTGTGGTTTCTAGTTTCACAAATATATTGACTCAAACAAAACTTCTGCGGAGATATCAGGTCTCGGCAGGAAGTTTAAGACTGGAGTAGTGGCCTCAAAGTACAGTAGCCATTCTCCCATGAATAACAATCACAGAGTGAAGACAGGTCAAGGAGTGCAGAGACTAAGACAGCCGGCAAAAGCTGAACACCCAAGAGAAGTGGGTGTCCTGGATCCAGGAAGCCTGCCCATGGCCACAGGTAGATACTGCATAACAGGATTCAGAGATATTGCACACATCAAACAGGAGCCTAGCCGGGCAAGGTGGTGCATGGCTGTGATCTCAGCAATTAAAGAGGCTGAGGCAGAAGGATTGCAAGTTCAAATTCAGCCTCAGCTACTTAGAGAGACACTAATCAACTTAGTGAGCACTGTGTCAAAATTTTAAAAAAGAAAAAAAAAGGAAGAGGAAATGGCTCAGTGATTAAGCAATGCTGAGTTCAATCACTGGTAGAGAGAAAGAAAGAAAAAGAAATGAAACCAGGAGCCAAACCTGGGGTTCTGGTAGGAATATCCCAGAGAATTCTGTCTTCCTTCATCGTTTCTGGAGGAGCAACCACTGATCCAAATTCATAACATGCTTAATGCTTTCTGCCTCTTTTTTCGTAAATAAGTTTGTCTGACACAATACCTCCCCCTTAAATTTCCAGGAACATCTGTAACAACTATTATGACATTAAAGGAAGAAATAGTGTCAAAAGGTTTACATGACTCACCCAAAATCCACAGTAAGTGTGAGGTTGTTACTTTTTATTTTCTCGAAGATACAGTCATGCCAAAGATAAATTGCAAATCAAAGTAGTAAAAATAATAACAATGATAGCAGTAATGACTAACATAAATTGAGTGCTAGTGTAATATAATGTTAAAAAGGACAATGATAATAATGGTGACACACATTTATTGAGTGCTTTACCAAATATCAGGCAATGGGTTCAGGGATTACCACACAAACAAAGGCAGACAGCACACACACCAGATAACTGGAACAATGTTTTTTGATAAAGATACTCATGGAATCTAAATTGTGCAGGAGAGTGGGATGGTTGCCTAAGCACAGGTTTGGAGCTGCTGTCTATGGGGATAGATTTGCAAGCCAGATTGTAGTCTGAGAGCCGAGCTGTGGTGGGTTGGTCTCACTCAGGCTCATACTTATCACATTTTAAAAAATTCATTTGCTCATTATATCATCCCAATAATCAAATGAGATAGAATGCAATTGGCATTATTATTATAATGAACTTTACATATCCAAAAGTAAATGCTTAAGAAGTTTGAAATATTTTTATGTGGATTTTATAAACACTTAAAAACATATTTGAATCTTGAACCCAGTTCTCTTCCACTGTAGCCCATGTTCTAAGCACCTTTGGTCAATTATAATTTTAGTAGAGACTATGTATTTATGTTGACAAATATTTAGGGATTGAAAGAATTTGAAATGTTTTGTAGTCAGCTCATTTGCCTAGAGATTTTGTTTACATAAATGGAATTTAACTTTTCTCTCTTCCTCAATTTCTGTTATAATATAGGTAGATGATAATAGATAGAATTACAAATGTATGAATACATAGATATAATATATTTTATACACATATATCTATTATATATAAAACATATATTGTAATATAGATATATATGTATATAGATCTAACTCATATATTCGTTTTAATATAATATTATATGTGTGTGTGTGTGTGTGTGTGTTTGAAAGAGATGCATGAACATAAATCTGGTGATGCACTACCCCCACTTTGAATTAACCAGTTCAAGTGGAAGAATAGTTACAGACCTGAGATTGTAAAAGGGTTTTGTTACAAAGTTCTTATTTGCTCCACAAACTCAGCTTTCTCTAGGATCTGAGCTAGTTCCCAGTACATATAAATTTTATCTTCATTTCTATGACAAACATTTTCTCTCAGGTGAATTTTGCATCAGAGAGTCATTCTTACCCCTCTGCTCTTGGTGAACGGTTTTGAGAAGGTGTTAGTGGGAGGGAGAGCTCAGAGAGGGAGAGGAACAAAGGACCTACCATCTACCTGAAAATCCTACAGCAGGACAAACTCTTTTGTCCAGGGCCAAGAAATGATTCCACACACGAATCTTCTTCTTGGTTGGCGACTTCATGATGTAGGTGATGTCCCCTTATTGTTGCATCCCCTGTTAGCTATGACATGAAGCTGTGATTTCTAAATGCTCAGGGTAAAGGATTCAATGTATTTGAATTAGGTGTGCATTACTTTGTTTTGATTTCAAAGCAATTTTCTTTTTTTTTTATCAACTCCTGGATGCAGTGTTCAGAAATGTCAGCTCAGTTGACATCAAAAAAAATTTTTTTAAATTATTTAATATTTTAAAATTTAGATATAGAGAAATTAGTACTAGATTTCCTAGCCAGGCTAAGCCTGTTGCCATGACCGGGACAGGCAGAGACACTCTATTATGTATTTTCTTTTTGCTTCCTGGGTTTTATGGAGACTTTCTCAGGAGCATAGTTAGTAAAGATTAGCTCAACAAACCAAGAAAATATGGTGGAGAGTCCCAGTTCTCTCCATTCCTCTGCTTGCGAGATAGAAAACAGTCATTTACTTCTTCCTACTGTGTTTCTGATACAAGAGTAGCTATGGTGCTGTTCTCCCAGTTGTCTCCCAGTTGCCCATGTGAGAAAGCTGCTCTCTTCCATATTTTCTCCCTGGTTGCTTGACACTTCCAGGAACAAATCACTATGCATTCTAATGTCATGAAGGCTCCTCCCATCTCAATGTGCTCTTTCCAGGGCACCTACTCTCCTAGGCTGAGTACACACAATGCGCTCCGTTAACTCACTCAACCTGTTAAACATACATGTGATCTGAGTAACTCCTTCCATGTTAGAGATGTAAAGACCTCACGACAACTACACAGATCAGTCCGAAGCCAGGTAGCTGCAGGGCCAGAGCTGGGCTTGTCTATATTTTGCATACGCCATGGCAAATATTAATCAAGCTCCTCAGAGTTGATTTCTTAGATACCTGTGTCTAAACTTGAAAGTATTCAAGTTCAAGTTGAAAGTATTCACTATCGCTGCCAACAGTGGATTATGGACCTACATTTTTTCCATGTACTTGGATTTATGTTAAATGACTTGCATTCTCTTTTCACATTGATAAGATTTTCTTAAAAATTACTCCAAATATTACATTTGCTTCTGTTAATGCTAAATCTCTGCAAAATGTATTGTTGGACTAAAATCAGTTTTTTTGACAATCTCCATCCCATTTTGGCTGTCACTGTGACTTATCTGGGTAATTCCAAACCACAGCCCTTATCTATGGGTTCAGGTTCTCCTTGCCTCTTATCAGTCTTGAAAAAGGAATGAGATTACTTTGCATAAATCTCTCCTCTGCTATACCTGATTGAAATTGACACTCCATCTCTGAACCCAGTCAGAACCCCGTCTGAACTTCAGTCAATGCATCCTTTTCTGTCAGCCCTAAGATTCTATATCATCCAGAATACTTTTTCATTACTCCAGAATTTTTTATATTGTTCAAAGGTATTACCCAATGTTTCCTACCAAGAAAAAGAAACTATCTGCAAGGCACTGTTGGTTTATTATACAAAATGTTTGATAGCACAGTGCTGACGCTTTCAATTGTCAGTGTCGATGACTACAATGCATGGCTCAGTGCTTTGATATTTCAAATTTACAAACTTCCTCCCTAAATGTCTTATATTTATTTACTAGTTACAGTTTTCAAAGGACATTCATGTGCATTTTTTTTTCTTTGTTCATCACAATACTCCTTGAGTGAGACAGAACAGATAGTATAAAAATCTTTGTTCACAGATGTGAAAATTCGGACACAGGAAAGTTATAAGTGACAAGATCACACAGTTAGCAAACAAAAGCCAAAAGCAGAGTAGATCACAAGATTGTGTGTGTGTTTTATGTCTCTCTCTCTCTCTCTCTCTCTCTCTCTCTCTCCCTTTCCATATATATATATATATATATATATATATATATATATATATATATATATAGTGTGTATGTGTGTGTGTGTGTGTGTGTGTGTGTGTGTGTGTGTGTATGAGTGTTGCTGTTGCTGGAATCAAACCCAGGTCCTTGATCACACTAAGCAAGAGCCAGTTCTAATAGTGAGCTATATCCAAGCCTGCAATACTTTTCATTACTTTAAAAAATGGTAAAGAATTTTGCTAATTATCACACTCCCCATATATATCAGGCCTACTGCCATCAAAAGAGTGAGTTTATAGTCATGAAACAGGCAGTGTGAATGGGAGGTGAGGCATTGAGCAATAAAATGGAATTGTGAGATGTAAGTAAACATAAGGGGATATTTACAGTTTTGACGGTAAATACATGACACTATGTCTTGGAATGCCTTTTTAAAAATCAAGTTTATTTCTTCTGTATTCATTCTAAGGTAAGCAAAGAGGCAGGAAAAGGAGGCAGATGAAGTTAAGAGGATCAAGGAAAGTGTCTCTGACAAGGTAGATTGGGAAAACAACCTCAGGAAAGGGCAATGGGCGCCAGGTGGTGTTCTGAGGGGGAGGCGTCAAGGTCGCCGACTTCTCCTTGAATGTTTCTTACCTGTTGAAAACAGTGCCACAGGACCACACATTCCCAAATTTGTTGAAAATGGAGTGAGGAGGAGTAGAGATGACTTTTAGAAGGTGGTCACCAGAGCTGCGGTTCTTGTACCTAGAGTGGTTATCTTCTAGCTTTGCTACAGTACTTACTGAACATTCTGTAAATACAAACTGAGTGGCATATACCACTGTTAAAGCATTAATTTGTGCCAAGTAGAAGACGTATTTTTACCAGTTAATCGTCAGCAACCCACTTAAAGGAAGTATTATCTTACAGAGGTTACAACTGGGGCTCTGAGCAGTTAGGTCATGATCACATGACCAGGCACCAGATTTCTTGGATTGTTGAACAGTTTTCTACTGGGAAAATGCTGACATTTGAACCCAGTTTACTAGATGGAACTTGGGAGTAAGCTCTAGAATAAAAGATTGGATAATTCTTAAGTTCCCAAATTATACAAAGAATAAATCAAACTTCACTATGTGAAGGAATTTTTGAGTCATATTATCTGATTCTCTGTTGGTGTGGGGAACTGAGCCTTTTGAGGACTTGGTCATAACCATTTCCAAGAAGTGGATTTTATTGGTGGGAAATTTCTGCATATGTTACTGCTCATCATGTTTGTAAGAATTTTATTTCTTTTGGGCTGGGGATGTGGCTCAAGCGGTAGCGTGCTCGCCTGGCATGTGCGTGGTGCTGGGTTTGATCCTTAGCGCCACATAAAAACAAAATAAAGATGTTGTGTCCACCAAAAACTAAAAAAAAAAAATATTAAAAAATTCTCTCTCTGTCTCTCTCTCTCTAAAAAAAAAAAAAAAGAATTTCTTCACTTTTATATTAGTAACTTGTGATCTTTGGTAAAATGCCAACAAACACATGAGCAAGAAATTAAAATGACTAAAAATTATCATTTCATCAGCTAAAGATAACTTCTTTAAGAACTAACAAAGTAATCTACATTTTCTACAGGACACTTTTTGTGCAATTAGATACATTAAATAAATAATTGTTTTACAAAAATGGTCTCAATTTATGTACTACACATTATCTATATCGAGGTTATGTTTTCAATCAATTATACATCTTTATTGTTGTTACTGATAATATCAATTATGTTGTATTCATCTTGTAGCACTTAAGTAATCAATTTTATATTTCCAAACATATAAATTTTTTCCAATTTTTGTTTTATAGTGAATATCTCTATCCACTTTTATATGCATAAATCTTCACTTAATTTGTATTATTTTTTTAATTATATTTTTTCTTATATGTCATTGTAATTTATTCTTTCTTCCTGAGTATTTTCCATAATTTACAAAGAACTAAGTTTCTCCCATCCTAATTTTAGCAATGAGGTTCAATTTTTTACCTGGTAGTCTGTGTATGTTTTATTAGTATGTCTTTCCTGTGTAAATATAAATCGATATATATTTAGACATATTTTTAAAAAATGTTTAAAGTAAAACTTCAAATGACCAGTAAGTATAATTAGAAACAATATGGAGATTATGGTCTCAAAACATTGTGAATATTCATAAATGTTGCTCCTTTTATATCTTTCTCTGGTTCCTAGTAGCCTATCTTCCTTTACTCTATTTTCTCCAGTCTTGTTATGTTGACCCTGGAATTTGACCCCTCCCACATCACCTTCTCTATCTACACATTTTATAACCCTCAGAAAGTCTTAGTGTCTACCCATGTGATTCACTTCAAAGGCTGAGGCTATGTCTTGTGTCTTCATACACAGTCATGGCCTGGGGAATAAGGCGACATAAGATTCCTCTTAATGGCTAAAGAACTAAAATGGATGATGAGATCACATGTTAAAAATGTTCATTTGCCTTTCATAAAACAAGTGACATACATTTATAATGACAACATACCATAAAATAGGAAAATGTGACATATTTTATGGAGCAAAGAAATCATATGCAGAACTTGGGGTGTAGACTGCCTTGAACTCACTGAAATGTATCCTATAACCAACTAGAGCAACCTTATAGTTGTAGAAATACCTCTTTTTAGAGTTGAAAAGTATTGGAGATTTAAAATCATGCTTTCATTAAATAGTTTAAGTCCTTACTAGTAAAAATTAAAAATGAAAGCAATACAAAAAGACATACTGTAAGAGTCCTGAAAAAATCATTCATATATCCTGTATTTTCTCTCTGCCCTTAATGGTAACTTCCTAAGAAATATTTCCTTCATGCAATCTGTAAAAAAGCTAATGATAAGCATGTAGGGATCATTGTCAGAGAACTCTTCAACTGAAATTCCTATTTGAGTATCTCATAAAAGGATAATAGAATGTACTAAAATTTTAGAGTTAAAATCTATAGAAATGTAGAATTCTTGTGTTACAGTTGGAAGGTAAGACAAATGAGACAAATGTAATAATACAAACTTCTCTGAAATTTTACTGCCTTGCAACCATATCTGTTTTCAACTCAGCTAAAAACTTGGGGGTAATTACCTACAGAGATCATTCAAGGAAAGCAAATAATACATCTCAGATGTTAAGCACTAAATCAAGGACTTTGTAGATAATGTCATTCTGTGCTTACCTAAAATTTATTTTTAGCTTATATATATTTTAGATATATATTTAATAAATATGGTTATCTGATTATCATGTTTATAGCAAATTAGTGGTGGAAAGGGAGATGACTAAATGAATACACACCAACAAAAATAACAAATAAAATTACAAAGCAAATAAATATTTTTTGATAAGCACTGGAATTTTAAGTAACCTATAATTAATCTAAATATAATACTAGTAGAGCACACCTGTAAAAATAATGCTACAAAAACTTGCATTCATCACTTTTATTTCAAAAGTCATAGAAAAGTATTATCCATTTTAGAAAGATGCCTTTCCACGTGGTTACAAAATGTAATTTTTGGGAAATAATTTATTTCCCAAAGGTTTTGAAAAGCAAAGCTTTCATTAAGTGGAAAAGAATCTGGATAACAATAAAATAGTAATGTGGTACAAGGTAAAACATGATTAAACCTTTGAATGAAGTATATAAGCAATTGCTGGAGGAGCTCACAAAACCATCATTGTGATGGGCAATTGACACTTGTGAGTTTTCAGCTAGACATTGAGGGAGAGAAAGATTCAGATATGCAAAAATGGAACCTTGATGGAAGGTTAGAAGTGCAGATGCCTTCTCAAAACTTTTAACAACTGCATTGTGTATTCAAGGGGCAGGTAACAATGGGAAGTAGCTGCTACTAGGAATGGTGAAAAATAATAATACCAGGAAACAATTTTTTTTTAAAATATAAGTGATATCCTCTGTAGTTTTACATAGGAAATGAGAACTTATTAAATGCTTTGCTTAATATAGAGAAATAATTTAATATCATGAGTTTTAGAAGAGATAAATGTGGAACCTCTATTCAGGATGGAGGAAAACTAATTTGGATGAAATGTAGAAGGGAAATAGTTGCAAAATACTATTAAGAAAGATATCAACAGCAAATAAGCAAAAGTTGACAGTTCTGTGGGAGTGGAAGACAAGGAATGCCTTTAAGCCCACAGGGGATTCAGGGTTGGCCCCAGATGTTTTGCAGAATCAGAGTCTTGGGGAAGGAAGGCCAGTAATTTGCCCAAGGTCACATCCCTAATTAATGCTGAGACTAGAACTAAAGTCCTGATTCTGAGCCCAGAGATATCTTCTGTTTTGATAAGTATTTAAATTAGATTCCTTTCTTTATTTGTTTTTTTCTATAAAAGCATTAGCCTTCAGAGACTAGGCCAGGAGCCAAGAAATTGAGATTTCATTTCCTGTTCTATGCAGAACTGTTTTCTTACTGTCACTTAACCCAATGGTGCCTTTTCCCTACGGCTCTTAAATTAAGGTACAAAGAACATTTCTGTTAGATATTTGTTAAGGAGAAAAGCCATTCTTCTGAGAAGGAGGCAGAGTAACTGTGACTTTGCAAATGTAGCCTGTTGTGAAATACCCGGGAGTCAGCCAATTTCTCCATGTTATGATGGATTTTGGCATGAATACCATGAAAGGGAATGTGCATTATTCACAAAAGTATGTTCTTCATATATATCATCTAATCTCCCGGGAAACGGGTTTCTACTGAGCCAGCAATAAATTTCTACTAAAAAAAAAAAAAATTGGAAAGAAGAACCTGTACAATTACATAAAATAAAAAGGGAGTTTTCATGGACAAAGTCAAGCCTTCCATCATGGAGTCACAATCCCCTCTTCTTTTTTTCTTTTTTTTTTTTTTTTGTGTGTGTGTGTTCCTGTGTCAGCAAAGACCTCTCCGTGAAGGCTGAAGGAAGTCAGGGGACCCCCAGTTAACACATCTTCAACGTGCCCTTTGACAACACCAACATATCTCATTCTTTTCAGTAGTTTGTTTCATTTTTTGTAGTCAGGTTTTATTTGTGTCAACACAACATATTCTTCTTGGGGCCCTATTTTTGACCTCTTTGATTTAGTTTCAATTTTTGCTTGAGCCTCCCTTCAGGTTCCCTGTTGAGTTCTATCTCTCTTTATGTTTATGCTCCCATTTGGCAATACTGTTAGATTTTATGGCTGATTTCCACACTCACATCCCCAAAGTCACCCACTCAAAGCCAACACTCCTTTAGTTTCCTCAAGACGGTCTTCAAACAAAGCGCCATGCTGATCATGGAAAGCGGGTCAGCAAGATGGACTTCCTCGGTCTTGTCCTGTCTCTATTCTTTTAAAGCCAGGCTTCCCCCCAGGTGCTGTGTTTCTTTAATAGAGTTTTCAGTTGACTTTATGCTGTTGTCTTTTCGTGTCTGAAAACAGGGAGTAGGAAGCAAACAGAAGCAGGGCGATTAGAGCAATCCTTCAGGACACTGGTGCGGTCAGCAAAGCCTGCTGTGATTTTCCATCCTAACTTTTATTATTTTTGCCACATTTGTGGTTTGGTGCTTAATTATCTTGAAGGGTCCAATGCAAAAAAAGGGATGCCTTGACAGGGAGACAGAGCAGAGGGATGGAGAATGTCGGAGCAGGTGGATTTAGAGGGACAAGCCAACAGGCAAATGGTTGTGACTGGGCAGTCTGTCAGCAGTAACAGGGCCCTGGACACCTGTCTAGGAGGCTGAAAACAGACAGAAAAGCCCGCTCTGCCGTGCTGTGGAACGAGCTTCTGATACAGACCTCTGGGTGTACACACAATAATTAATCAAAGACAAAAACAAAACAGACAAGAGTCTAGTCGGGCACCAAGAATACAAGTCTGAATGGGTCCTGCAAACACAAGAGCATCCCAGATCTGGAGTCCGGGTCGCAGCACTGTAGAAGATGGGTAGCCCTGAGAGCTTAGCAATGAAGTCCTCTTGGTGAAACTGCTGATGTCCTCTTTCACTAAGGTCAAGAGGGGCTTAAAGCCTGGAATCAGTGAGTCTTCAGACAGGCTGTCAAGGTGGCAAATCTAGTCCGAAAAGGAAGGAGGAGCTATTAGGCCAAGCTGAGAAAAACTTTCAACTTAAGAACAAAGTTAACAGCAACCTAAAGAAGGACAACAGGACTAACTCAGAGAACAAACGAGTTCCTGTAGACACATTAAAACAGGGACAACACTAAAAATTACAGAATCATTTCTTGTGATGAAAACTCGCATCTACCTTGACTATTCAGCAAGCTGCAAAAGACTACACTTTCACCTGTAATTCCTCAGGCTCAGGAGGCTGAGACAGGAGGATCACAAGTTCAATGCCAGGCTCAACAACTTGGTGAGGCCCTGTCTCAAACTAAATATAATAATAATAATAATAATAATAATAATAATAATATTGTGGATATGGCTCAGTGGTAAACATCAAGTGATTTCACAACCCTGGTTAAATATCAGGTACCAAAAATAAACAAACAAAAAAGCTGCCTTTTCTTAGGTAAAAATATATGCTTCCTTTCAACACAACAGCACCTGAAAAATGGCTTAGAGAGAGTTGGTGCTATATACCAGAATGAGCAAACACAGTCGTCTATACATGAGACCTCTTCTACTTTAATCGAAACTTCCAGAGTCTTCTCACAAGTAGACCGTTGTGTTGGGTGAAGGACTGGGGGACATGCTCTCCTAGCCCTAAGAATTTACTTCATCAGAATTTAAGGGGGTGGGGGGATAGGTGTTTAGTCTGCAGGCATTAGGTCCCACGATGAGTGGTTTTAATTCAAGATCCCTGCTTTTACCAGCTACATAACCCCAATGTATGGAACCCCAAAGTCCTAAGTGATGAATCGAAAAGTGTGTAATCCGCCATATGATGATTCAATGACAGGACAGAAAAATAGTACATGAAGAATATTCAATGCAAAATAAAGTGTGGTTCTCCTTAACCAATGTCAGTATGGAATATGAAACAAAAAGGGTTAAATATCTTTTCTCTCTCTCTCTCTCTCTCTCTCTCTCTCTCTCTCTCTCTGTCTCTCTGATGGATAAATGTGACTGCTTTTGAATTATGCAAAACCCCAAACTGAAAAACCCCAACCTGCCCAGGCTGCCCCTATTAAAAGTGGACAGCTTGTCCTGTTGCTATCCACTGTTCACAGGCCTTCTGTATCTTTCCTCAGGGACTGAGGCTCCCAATGGAGACAGTAGCTGACCTTAGCAGGAGATGGAATTACTTGCAGAGGCCACTTAACTTCTCTGTCAATGGCTGTTCCCAGTGACCACAGTGACCACAGTGACCACAGTCCGGGGGCAGGACATTCTCTCTGTGTCAGTCTCCTTCCACACAGGAGTGCATTCACAAACTGAATAGAGCTCTGAGCAGCTGCTCTCGGCATAGCTCTGGGCTGAGGTTGAAAAGGGAGTGAAAACAAATGGGCAGGGCTCTAACCCTGCCCCCAGGTGGGGGTGGGCATTATGGGCCTGCAGAAAAATAACTAAATGAGAGATTACTTACTTTTTCACATGAAAGTTCCTCTCGAACAAAGCAGAATAAGCAGGCTTTACAGAAACCTTGTCTAGTCATAATGTCTCAGAACTCGCTGTTTCCATCTGTGCCATCTTTGACCTGTGGTTTTCAATTTTGTGTTTTTAAAACAGGTGTCCCAAGTTCAATTTTACTTCTGAATTTCAGGTAAGATGAGGAGCATAATAAGGAAATTGTATGAAGAAAGTGAAACTTTCCTCAAAAATGATGGACAGATAGGGCTGGGGTTGTGGCTCAGTGGTAGAGCGCTCACCTAGCACATGCGAGCCCCGGGGCTGGATCCTCAGCACCACATAAAAATAAATAAAATAAAGGTGTTGTGTACAACTACGACTAAGTAAAAAAAAAATACCAACAGATAAATGAATTCCCATTGGTCAAAATGTGTCGGTTGGCCTCAACCAATGAAGGAAGGGGGACAATTGTGTTTCAGCCAGGCTTGGTGCTGTCCCAAAGCAAGCAGGCTTTGTTAATGAGACAGAGGGACTGGACAGTGAGCAGGCAGAGAGCAGCTTCTGCCATATCAGACGTTATCTCTGTCGAGAAAAGGACTTACGTTCCACTGAGCTGGCCTCACCTGACAAAATCTCTCTGACCAACAACTCTGATTCAAGAATGGCTGAAAGCCTGTCTTCTGGAATCTGATTCATGAGTTTGAGCCCTTGCCCTCCGGCCTTATAGCTCTGTGACTTAGGACAAAGGTTTAGCCTGACTATACCTTAGCCTCCTCACTTTACTAACAGTAAGGGTCCTACCTCTGTGCACTGATATGAGGTCTAGCCCCGTACATGCAGATTCACTGGGCACTAAAACGCAGACTGGCTTCCATCTTTGTATCTGCTGTATTTCATATTAATCTGGAAGCCCATTTGTCTTACTTGGGCACCACACAGATACTTCTTCCGTGGACCAGGAGGCACTGACCACGGATGTGATTAATTCCGGTCGACTTGGCAGTCATTCTTCATTGTACTCTCATCCATGTACTCCTCGGGTGTGCTTCTGTTTTGTGTGAATGTGATTCCTGATTGATTGATTGATTGATTGATTGATTGATTGCAGGGTATTTGTACAACACAAAACCTATGTGCATGTGAGGAAACCAAGTCAACCTGTGCTCCATGAAGTTTGCAAAACTGCCGAGCTGAGAAACAAAACTCCCCTCTGTGGGTCAGAAGCTACTCTTACGTAGAGGCCCCTTACAGGGAAATGATAATACAGGCATGCTGGTCCTCTCGTTTTCAACCCTGAGAACCTCATATTCCTTACTACCTTGTTATTACAAATGCATCTGAGTCCTTAGTTAACACCCTTTTTGAAAAGACTCCTTAAAACGTTCAACCCAAACACCCGCAATGAGCAAGAGGGATGATCAGTGATTCTGAATCTGGTTCTGCCAGTGACACTCTGTGGGGCCGTCTACAATCTACTCTCTGGGTCATTAACTTTCCCGACAGCTGCAGAATACTTGGCTGCCTGGCTCTTGGCCCTCATCAGGCCCGTGGCTTGCTCTTTATTGCAGTGTATTTATACAACACAAAACCTATGAGTCTTCCTAAGCCCAATGACCACTGGCCACTGGCCAGTGATGTCGGAGCCAGGGGAGAAGAGTGTGCAAGATTGTTCCTCTTTGGAGACGCCTGAGTTTCAAATACTTAAATGCCCTGTGGTTTGGAAAATCTCAGTTGCCAATTCCTAAGCAAAGATCACTAAGGGTAAACTGAAAATTTTCTATCATGCTGAATTCATGTGTGAAGTGAACATCTCTGGTACATGAGGGAACGATTCCTCATCACTTAATTTCAGTAAGATTATTGATAACATTGCTTCTGCTAATTGATTTGTTTGGGATGATGACCTTCAAGGAAAGCATGTAACTTTGAATATCTCAATAAAAAATTACTGTCTGCTTATGTTTCTAATAGATTTTTTTATCACATTAGGAAACTTCAAGATTAATCATGACTATGATCTGTCTACTTCTAAAGTCTGAAAAGGGTTCATATTTTAGTAAATGCTTAATGCTTTCTGTTTGGCATTATTTTCTTTCCTTCCTAAATTAAACTCTGCTTTTTCATAAATCTTTATACATCATATGATTTGATTTATTTGTTTTTGGTTAGGGAAAGAGATGGGAGGTTTTGTGGTATTAGTAACTGAAGGCAATATGATTCCTCCATCCAATTCTCTCCTTTCTATAAGGGGTGTCCACTAAGAGTTGCTACAGCTCCCTACATATCATAGTTTCCTACTTTTTTTAAGCTCATTAACCTCCACTTCTTGGAGGATTTTTTTTTTTTTTACTTCAGGACAAATTTATATTGATAGATTATCAAACATCTTGGGTCCTCAAAGGGAAAAAATATTTTAACCTCATTTCAATTATATTCTGTTACTAAATTACAAAATAAGCTTACCTTAATTATTATTATTTTGTTCTAGAAACCCATGTTACCATATAGAAATCTGATATCAGTCCAATTTGCATTCCTTAAATAATTGAGTTTTTGGTTTATCTTTATATTTTTGTGCTTTCTGAAAGATATATTTGATTATTTACATTCCCCAAATCCTTATTTTCTCTCCTTCAAATTGTGGAAATAGCATTAATGATAAAATTACTGCTGGGTCAAATCTTTTAATGACTCTTAACTTTGTATGATTTCTTTCTTCTCTTTTGTTTCTTTCCTTATTTCTGTTTGGCATTATTTTCTTTCCTTCCTAAATTAAACTCTGCTTTTTCATAAATCTTTATACATCATATGATTTGATTTATTTGTTTTTGGTTTCTCCATATCTTTCTTTTCTTGCCCTCCTTTCTTCCCTCCCTTCCTTTTTTCTTTTCTTCCTTTATTTCTTCTTCAACAATTCCTCTGTACTGTCTTCAGGAACACACATTCGGTCTTTGATAATTCCCACCAATCATTTAGCCCAGTTAGCAGTGACGTATTTGGAGGCTGTGCTCTAATTTCCAAAATCTTTACCTGTTTCTCTCTTTTACTGACGTTGAGAAAAAGATCTGCTACTTCCTGCATTCAGGAATTTACCTGTGGAGTGTGAGGGTAGTTTGTTTTGTCCCAGCATTGCTCTATGGAGAGCATGGTTGGGGGTTGGGTGTTCTGGAAGACATGGTCTTCTGTTTATGTGTGAATGAGCAATCCTAGCTGACCTGCATTGATATAGACAATCTCCTGCCTCAGCACTGAATCTGACTTTGCCAGGAAAGAGTAACTGGAACTCTGGATGAGAGGTGCTGGCCTTGGCAGAATCTTCCTGAGTGTTCAGAAGGTTTGTGTTTTGGATGGCAGTGTCATGACCCATGGCAGAAATAAGGGTCAGAATATGCCCTGCCAGGGCCCGTCTGGGGATTTTCTGTGAATGATCTCCACGCTAGATAGTTGTCTTAATGCTGTCTCATCCTAGGATTAAAAAAACGTGGAGGTGGTTTTTCTGAAGTTAAGAAGAGCTTCGGAAACCCCCCTGGGTGACACTGCTGTCTGCCCGTCATTGTGTGCTACAGCTGGCCATTAAGAAGCTGCTGCTGGCCTTTAAGGACTCTGCTCCCACACTTTTCTGCAGAATCTCTGGTTTTCAAAGTTCTCTCCTGCACACAGAGAAGACTATTAAGTCTGCAGCTCTTGGTGTCTTGAAGCAGTCTGACCCAACCAGCATGGATTTCCTGAAACTCCTTACACTTTTTTTTTTTTTAATTAATGGCACTAGTCCCAGATTTTCAGTGCTGCAACAAATTTATTTCATTTTAAGAGTGTTTGGCAATGAAAGAGGTAAACTCACATTTTTCTTTTCCACCAAATACTTTTAAATTCCCCATTTATTAAAGGCATTATTTTATAACATTTGAACATGTTTATCTCATTAAAATCTAAAAATGTGATATGTATAGAAATCATTTTGATAAGCCTTAATCAAATAATTCCAAATACATAAGCATTGAAATTTATGACCTTTTCATCTAAAACTGGGTTGCTCCTAAAAGATGAGCTAGTCTGAAATGAGCTTCTTTCCAAAAGTTGCTTTAAAGAGAGTTTCAGAAATATATAAATTTCCTGTGCATGGGGTGAGTTAGTGAATTACACTGGAATTTCCTATGACCTTACTATAAAATTAGTGAAATATATTAGCGGAATATTTTATTGTGACCTTGGTATTTTAAGTAAAGTCACTTTTTTTCAGTGCTAGAAATGCAACTCAGGATATCACCTGTGTTAGGCAAGCACTCAACCACCAAGATACTCCAGCCCAACTAGAGTTGTTTCTAATTCATGTGTTCAAACAATCACACTCAAAGAATGACATTGTACGTACTAGTCATCCTCACAAATGCCCCGAGGTTGAGGAACCACTGGAAGTCAATGGCAGGGTCCTTGTTCTAAGCTAATAATTCTCTCAATTCTTTTCAAAAAGAAAATGTCTGGAGTATTTGGAGTAATGTAAAAGCTATTCTCTGAATCAATCAAACAACTTAATCTTGATTTTAAACTAACAAATCTAATTATAAATATAAAAAGTATTTTTAAAAGTGCCATTATTACTTTTATTCTTATTGTTTGTGTATAAAGCCTATGATACGAAGAAGTTCTGGGGACACTGAATTGAAGGTGTCCAACTTTTACAGCTGTCCTCATTGTTTACCAGATGGTGAGGGCCGAACTGTGCTTCTCCCAGCCCCCATAAAATGTCCATGTGGAGACTCTAACATTTGAATACCTCAGAATGTGACTGTGTTTGGAGACAGGGCCTTAGAAAGAGACAAATTGCTTAAATTGTGGTTACAAATTGTACACTGATCCAATCATACTGGTGTCTGTACAAGAAGAGGACATTAAAACACCAGGACATTTCAAGTGTACAGGTGTACAGAAAGAGGTCCACGTGAGGACACACCAAGAGGTCAGCCCTCTGAAGCTACAGGGAGAGCTCAGAAGAAGCACCCAGCTGGAACCTTGATCTTGGATTTCTAGGCTCTAGAATTTGCAGAATATAAACTTTCTTTCTTTCTTTCTTTCTTTCTTTCTTTCTTTCTTTCTTTCTTTCTTTCTTTCAGCAGCTCTAGAAAATTAATGCACTTGGGGACATCAACTGATACAATTATACCAACATTAAATTTAAAGTCTCACTGGAAAACAATAGGTGACTAGGTTTTATAGGATTGTTTACCTTGAATTGTGACATATTTTCTCACTGTTCCTTTAAGCATAATACAAACTCCTTTGTCTGATTTAAAAATAGGCTATCCAGTACCTCAAGCTGTCCAACAATGTCATCAAACAGTAAATCTAAGAAAAGAGGTAGAATAAGGTACCTCTCAGTAGGCACAATGTATATCACATGGTATCTAGACAAAAGTTTAATTATTCTACTCATTAAAAGAATCTCAGGAACTCTCTTATTTGCTTTTACATTAGATACAATCTGACACAATTTGGTTAAATAGCTTTCAAATTGATACCGCTATATAACATTAATGTAAAAATGGGGAGAAGGAGGAATCCTGAGAAGCATGATAACATCATACAATTTAATAATCTGCATCGTCACATCAATTTAAAAGAGCAGAAATTCTTAAACATTAAGCTCAGTAGCTGAGGTAGTCTAGAACCATGTCTTTGATAATTTTACTGTAATAAATTACCATAGCATCAATAACTGAGGTCCTTAATGGTGATCTAAAGTCATTTAGAAGACAGAATATTATAATCTGCAACCATGATAGTAAAGAATATTTTTGATTACTCTCTTTTAAAATTATTTACACAAATGAATTTTTTTAAAGTAAACCCTCAACCATGTAGAAATATGCTTCCTTTGGACTACAGGATAATTCATTTCTGAAGACTTAATTTCTTAATGTATTATTTATTTAACTCTGTACTTTATATATAACACAACGTGAATTTTGAGGAATACAAGTGAAAAAAATAATACTATTTTAAATTATAACAGCATTAAAATAAAATCATGTGTGGTGCAGGTTTTAAAGACACTAAGATGTGAAGTTCTATGTATAGAGGCTGATCAAAATAGAACTAGGATATACTCAGGTGAAAATTTAAAATGTCATTGCAAAGATGAAAGGGAAAAGCGGTCTGCAAAAACACAGTCAACTAACAGCATATCCCATAGATTCTAATCTTAACAATGAAATGGAAATACATCTTGGAATGTCTAACATGGTAAGTATTTTATAAGAGCCATGCACTCCAGTTTATCCAGGATTTCAGCGCATGCATGCGTGTGCACACACATGCACACACACATGCACGGAGTCTCTCTCTTTGCTTCCTGGTTCATTATATGAGCACTTATTGCACCACGAACTCCTGCCATAATGTGTTGTCCTCACCAGAGGCCCAAAGCCCAATCTTGGGCTGGAACCTCTAGAAAAATCAGTCAAATAACCCTTTTATTAGTAAATTAATTGCTCCAGATATTTTATTATAACATGAAACTAGCTAGTATAGTCTGGATATTTCTGCTCCCAATATAAGATTACGATTTTACCATTATCTCTCCTTGTTCCTTTTTGTAAATTATTATTAAATTATTATCTATGTCAAATGCATGTGTGTGTGTGTGTGTGTGTGTGTGTGTGTGTGTGTGGTGTGTTTTCTAATTAACCTGGGTTCTTATAGTTGCAGAAAGGAGAACCAATGTCTATAATACTTAAATAAATAAATAAATTGGAAAGGCAAAATAATAAAAGTGGAAAAAGTTTTCCAGTAGCTTCCATTACAACATGGGTATCAATTTAGTTCTAACCTGAGATGTCCTGGATATGTAAATGTCCAACTTAGAGGAGAACAACAATTTTGAGTGTCCCTTTAGGTTCACCAATTCATTGCATCACTAAATAGATTTATAAAACATTTTCCAGCAAAAAAAAAATAAAACAAGTAAGTATGGAAATAATGTACAAAATTTTGTGATGAATCTAAGCTGCTAGGATAACGGAATCTGCTTTAGCCTATCCACTCCTACCCTGCCACTTTGATTTTCCATCCAATAGTTTTAGGGAAACAATTTTTGTTGTTGTTAGTGGTGGTGGTTTTTTTTTTTTTTAGTTGTTGATGGACCTTTATTTTATTAATTTATATGTGGTGCTGAATCAAACCCAGTGCTTCACACAAGCTAGGCAAGCGCTCTACCACTGAGCCACAACCCCAGCCCTGGTGTTGGTATTTCAAAGCAAAAGTTAAAACAATGAATAAGGAAGAATGGGTTTAAGTAAGTGCTTTAGTGCCTGTTTGGCAAACCTACACCAGAGGAAATGCTGCTGAATATTGGAGCAGAGCAAGGTGTTGGCAAGCTTGGGAGTCTATTCTTCACCCTCGTCTGCTAAACACTTTTTAAATGTTCATAAATTGTTGGTGGAACTTTAATAAAACACAATCAGGAGAAAAAGATATAGGTGAATCAACTTTTAATAAAGGATGTGTAAATGAGACAAAGAGAGATAAAAATAAATGTGTGCCTATGTGTGTGAGTGAAATGCAGATTCGATTTTCTCACTCCCTTGATTCATTTAATTCAGTGGCCTCCAACTGTTCCTGGATTGTTCTTCCTTTGCTCTTGCTCAGGCCACAGCGTTCAACATAATATGGTCCTTGCCATCTTCATCGGACCTCAGAACACAAGTTACAATGGCTTCCTTTCAAATTCACAAAATTACTGCACTCCTCCTGGCCACAGGGCGGCAACTGAAATTCCCTGGGTTGGCTTGCACTTTCTCTCATCTAGGTAACTTGTAATCTTCCTTGACAACACATTTCAAACATCACAGGACTTTGAGAACTTCTTGAACTCTCTTGCCAGAGGTCATCACAGCCATTGGCCTTTGTGGCAGTAACACTGAATTGTATTTGAATTGAACAGCCCACCAGGGTGAAAGACACCATCATGAACTGACATGCTTACCCATAGGAATGTATTGCTATACAGCAAGAGTGGTGCTTTTCTTGCTCACTGATATGGCCCTGACTCCTAGTACACTACCTCACACAGCGAGGGCTATCAAAAACTGCGTGCTGAGAATCTGATGACTGAAAGGATGGGACAAATGGCAGAAAACAACAGAATTGTTAGTGATGGGGTGTACCTATTGCAAAGGTCAGCTGTACCTCCACACCACAAGAACAAAATTAAGCTGACCTAGAGTTTTAGAAAAAAAAACTCACTGTTTTTCCAGAGAAGTCCCTGGGCTAACTACATTGCTAAAGTACGATGTCAATGACAAGAGAATAGTCATTCTTATGAATAGCTTACTCCATCTCTGTTCTGAATGAATTTACCCATCCCCACAGTAGTAGGTTTAGCCCTGCATCTTAGAATCCAAACAGACACTAGAATATTAAAGAAAGGCAGGGGGAGGTGGCATACGTCATAAAGTAATAGCTGGAGAGACTCTAGATACTGAAGCTTTTCCAAATATCTGAAGAACTCTTCTGGTAGAGGGCATAGACTTATTTTTTTTAAAGAGAGAGAGAGAGAGAGAGAGAGAGAGAGAGAGAGAGAGAGAGAGAGAGAAAGAGGGGTTATTCTTTTTGTTCACAAAAGGAAAAAAGGATAAATTTTTGTTCAAAATAAGAAAGAAATTGTTGGAAATGAAAAATCAAATAATCTCAGTTATCTGCGCCCATGTGGGACATTGTGTTCCTACCACAGTGAGACCCAAAGCACCAGCTACAGGACCAAGCATGGGTCCAAGGTCTAGACTAGTAAGGACAGGAGGAAATGAGATCTGACAGATTTTGTTTCCTGACAGTCTTTTTAGTTTGACATAAAAAAATGTCAGTTTTTCTTGCATAGGCAAAGATCACAATAAAAGACAACATCATGCTAAACCATTTCACATGTAAATTGTTTGCATGTTCCATCATGAGCTATTAGAAAGAAAGCTGATTTATATTTCAGACTAACATCAGTACTTAAATTGGACTACAGTGATAAGGTATTTCAGTACCATTATACAGTTTGTACTGTCTGAATTAATGTCATTTCAATTTTGTCATTAAAAAAAAAGGTGTCTGTATCAGTTTGGCTTGAAGAAGTTTCTAGAAATCTTACTATTATAGGAACACATTTTGAACTAAGCCAATTGATTCCATATGCTCCTGAAGAATTACCCATTAACATATGTTGATGTCTAGAAGTTATTTGTTGGAATGCCTACACTTTTTTGAAAAAAGTTTCAAATTAAATCTGGGTCTGGAATACCCTCAAATTTACTCTGGTTGTCTGATTTATTAATCTCTTAGTAAGGCTTATTAGCAAATTTTTACTTCTCTCAAATCTTTTATAAGTGTGTGTATGCATATAATTTAAAACAACACATGACAGAGTCAAGTTTAAAACAAAACTGGAATAGACAAGAAAGGTTTAATTTTAAAAGACTACTTTTCACAGATTCCAATCTTTACCCTCTCCTATGCACAAATTTCCCAAGATCTTTGTTCAAAGTTGTTAAAAAGTGGACTGTTCAGGCTGAAAGTACCAAGAGCTATATTTTGTAATTTTAGTTCATTATAAATATTTAGTTGCATTGATTTTTATATGGGACATGGAGAGGTTTGTGGAGGACTTCACAGTATAACACATCACATATAATAACAGACAAACCCACTGTCTAATCTGTTGCTGTGTCTTTAGTATAAATATGCTACTTCTAGTCTCTTTGTTCTCAAAAATCTGTGTAAATTGTTTAAAATTGGGTCCACCTGCAACATTATTCCATCCAAACCTAAACAGGGCCAAACTCCAAATCCACAGGGATTATTTCTCACTTGTTTTAGTCATTTCTTCTCACGCTGAAATTTTATTTTTTCATGAATCTATTTCAACATATTTATTATTCACCATACTCTATTATTACACTTCCTCCTACCAACAGACCTCCACTCCATAACAGTGCCAGAGGAGTGGAGAGCAGATTGCCTCCGGCCTGTAACTTGGATACCCATGTCCCCTTCCTCTGTCCCACATGGCTGCCCCCCTTACCACTTCTCCTTTAATAATTCTCACCTTCAGGGATTTCAAAGATGGGACTTTTGATTGCTTTTCTATTTTTATTTTTTATGGTGGTGGGAATTGAATCCAGCATTTCACACATGCTAGGCCAATGCTCTGAGCTACATCCCAGACCAAGATGGAACTTTTGAAATGAGTTTTTTTCCTACCTTTGTCTTTGAATAAAATCTATTTTTCCTATATTTGACTCTGAATATTTCTGGTACAGTGAGCATTGTGACCTATCCTCTATCTCCCCTGGCTTGTACAATTCCAACCAGTAATACCATCTTTCTCTCCGAGTATATGCTCAATAAATATTTATTGAGGAAAAACTGAGGTAGTCAAGATTTTCTCCACTTTATAGATAATCAGAAATTCAATAAGTTTAATTAACATGCCCAATTTCACACAGTAGTGACAGAAGTAGGACTCCAACCTTGAAATTTTTAACTTCCAAGCTCAGTCTCTACTGTTTTGCTCTAACATTTCCATATAACTCAAGAATTGGATTCTTTATTCTCAGCTCCACATGCCAAATAAAATATCTTAGAATTCCACCAGCATGAGCAACTTTTAAAGTAATGCTTTCTCTGGTATGAGTCATAATAACACATTTCACATTTCACATTCAAAAGAAACAATACTCTCACCAGGACTATGAGAAGTAGGAGGTTTGAGATTACCCTGCATTTTTCTCATCTATTCTTATCTCTCCATATTGATTTACAGATAAACCAGAACTTTTTTTATGAAACATAAATTTTTGCACAATTTTCCTCTGTGAGATTAACAGCCCATCTACAAATGTGAAATGCTATTTCAAACAATTTGGAAACACAAAATTCTAATATTTCTTTTCCTTTTACCTTCATGTTTAGGAAGTAAAGACTTGTTTTTGTTAGTAAATAGAAGCATTAAATTCTACCTTGTTGTGAATCAGTGGGCACCACTTGAATTTCCTCTGAGGAGAATATGGAGTCTGCTGACTCTGACAGAGGGCCTGGGCTTGCCTAAACCTCAGGCCTAACCGCAGACTCCAACATCTCTTTTCTTAGAGCGAGTACTTCACAAAGCTAATGGACTTTTTCTCAGACCCTTTGACATGTAAATCTTTTTAAAAACCTCTTTGGGGTTTAAAACACAGGAATGTCTACCTGAAGGACCTGGGAATCCTCTTTTAAAATTCACCCACTGAAAAAGATGGCACTTCTGTCTTCTAGCCTCTGTGGACAGTAGAGGTACAACTAGTGAACCCAGATGCCAACCAGGCTCCAGGTCCCCACTCTCCTCAGGTTGCCTCACTCTGAGCCACACCTTGGCTTCTTCTTCCACTATGAGGATGCTTGGTTGGACCTGGGAGGTAATCCAAGATCATTTCCCCCAATTAGCCAAAGTACTTCTCTTTGCCATGCCACATGTTCACAGTTTCTAGGGATCAGGAGGTGGACATACTGGGGAGACATTTCTTTGCCTACCACACACATCCTGTACATGTTTTTTTTTTTTCCTTCTTCTTCTTTACTCTGAAAAATTCTAGATTACTAAGACATTAAAACTCGATACCATCAATTCTCAATCCTTAGCAAATTTAAGCAATCTATTGATTAGTGATGTTCGGGGCACAAAAAAGAAAATGCAGTGCTCTGAAGTGTGGAAATGGATAATATATTTGTAAATTTGTGGGTCTTCAGAACTCTATGTAAACGCTTCTCAACTGAACAAATCCATTGGTCACGTATCATATGCAAAACTGTACTTTTGACTGTAAATAAAGCAAAAATAGTTTGCCTAAAATTGCAATATGGTGAAAATGAAGCATAATAAAAAGTATACAAATACTCCTTTAACATCTAAAATTTTTAAATATGTCAATATAAATGTATTCCAAATCTGTAATGATTGTTTTACTTTACAAGTGAGGAAAATGATATTTGTCTCTTATTTTTCCTCTTTGATTGCAGGGCTATGCTGAACATGAGTTTTATTTTGAATATTAATGAAAAATAATATTGAGCAAGAGACATATTTAAAACCAATGTAGAAAATACCTCAAAATGACGTTAGTCAGTTCTCTAAGGTTAACTGAATAGCCTTGAAAAATTTCAACATTTTAATATTTCTCTGTGATTTGTTTGTTCTTTGAGATATGGAATTTTAACATTATTGTCTCATATTTAATCTTATGGAAACTGAATGTGAGTTTAACACATTCAAATATATATGTAAATATAAATATATAGACACACACATACCCAATGATCATTAGGGTTAGCCAAACTTTCTCACCTAGAAGATATCAATGATTATTATTATTATTATTATTGTTGTTGTTGTTATTGTTATTATTATTTTGGTACCAAGGATTAAGCTCAGGGGCATTCAACTACTGAGCCACATCTCCAGCCCTATTTTGTATTTTTTATTTCAAGACAGGGTCTCACTGAGTTGCTTAGTGTCTTGCCTTTACTGAGGCACTTTGAACTTGCAATCTTCCTGCCTCAGTCTTCTGAGCCACTGGGATTACAGGCATGCGCCCAGCTGAAGATGCCAATAATTCTTGTTTGGAAAGTTTATAATATTCTAAAGCAAGGTAAAGCAGAACTATGAAGCACTTCACTAACAAAGTAGAAAAGGCCATTTCTGTCATAGTTTCATCCTCACATAATCTTAACCTCTTAACCCTATACCAGCTAGTCTTCTTTTGGCTTGAATGTTTGCAACATTTTCTTTATTTCTTTTTTTTTTCTTTTCTTTTTTTTTTTTTAGTCATTAACATTTTCTAGGCATTAGAATTTGGGAATCATAAACCAAGAGTTTCAGGATTACACAATGATTTCATTGTTTGATTTTTATTCAAATGAAGAGAGGAAGGCAAAGCTATATCCTCAGTTTAAGGCTTATAGTCTAGTACTTTTATAGTGTAGTACTTTTGACAGGTAGAGAAACTACCTATTTCTCAGGGAGTCAACACTGGATATCATTTCCTAGTAAGATCTGGTGCATGCTTCTCTAGACACTAATACTGTGCTGATTGCAGCTCCATCTATATAAAAACTTACAAATTAATTTAGGTCTTCCCAATTGCAATTGTTTAAATATAATTTAAAGCAGCTGTTGATACATAATATTTTAAGTTTCCTAGTTAAAATTATGTAATTTATTTTAAATTGTTACCAATACTATTATAATCATCTCATCATCAGTGATAACAGACATTAAAATTGTGATGTACATCTTTCAAGAATTTTTCTCTGCAGATACTGAAAATGAGAAGTTTATAAAATTGTGTTAAAATCTATACATTCTGAATTCCTTTTGACTGCTAGGTCTTTCTTTCAACCCATCCTTTTGAAAATGGATTCTGTAATTTATTTCTTCATTAACAGTCACTTGCTGTGAATTCCCTTTCCTTCTATGTGTTAAAGAAGCATTTATTTCCTCTCTGAAGTATATTGTAGCTTGGAGATTCTAGATAATAGTAAAGCTGTATTTCTAGGTATTTCAGATTTTATCAGAGAATGAGGGAGATATTAATTCTACATGCAGCTATTAATCTCTCTAGTTTCCCATGCACTGTCCCTGCTGGTGTGAAATTAAGGGAATATACACAGGTTGTGATTTTTTGAAAATTTTCCTCCCTGATCTCTCCTTCAGATGTTTGAGTCCATGGAAGGTAGGAATTATGGTTTCCATCTTTAAATTTTCTAAATTTTTGCAGATTCTGTTACATAGTCGCTCAACAAATTGCTGCATTACCTTCAATGGCACACAAAACCACGATAAATTTTGATAGGTTCCAGAATTCACAAATGTAAGCACAGAATATGTACAGTTAAGAAGACTGAGAAAGATCCCATTTTATCCAATTCCGAAGCATTGTTGTAAATCGTGTTATGCTCTTTTTTCCTTGTTCCTCACCTAGATAGCAATCAACTGATATTGTAATCCTAAATACATAGACTTGAAATTTTGCATTGAGATTTTGGGGCTTTTGTACCTTTTGAGACTAGTAAGAGAAAAACAGTACTAAATTGGTTTCACTGGAAGTCTTGAAACACCAAAAGTAAATTTGATCACAGGCAAAAAAGTCCATGAAGGAAGATTTTCTGTACCCACGGTTCTAATTAGCAATTTGTTACGAGGAGCTAATTTTGGATTTTATTTAGCTGAAAAGTTTTAGATTTACTTTAGCTGAGTTCAGCATGGCTGGTTTGGAGTAAGCTGGTAAGTTCAGGCCTGGAATGCTCATAATAAATGATAGGGTAGTAATTAAATGTGGAAGAAATAACCAAAGAACTATTTCGGTTGTCAGGAAACAAAGAACTAAAGTTTAAGAAATATTTTTTGAAAACTCATTTGAGTTCCTTCAACTGTTTTAAACTTTATGCAAAAAAATCCTCATAAACCAACATTAATATATAAAGATTGAAGGACTGTCTTCAAACTGTCAGAAATCAAATAAGAAATTCAGGACTCTCCATGAGAATCCTCTGTCAAAAGTCTTAAGTACTGGATAAAAACAGTAATCTAAGTGGTGTAAGGGCCTCCCTAATTATTATTCACTCTTCTTGACTCTTCTAAAAGCTGGCTTCTTGCCTCTGTGGTCTGTATATTTACTCTCACAGTGTGATGTGGCTTTTGATGCATAAAAACTGTAAGTACAGGAAATAGGGAAGTAAGAATATGAAGGGTAAAAAAGAGAGGAACAATAACAGAAACAGAGGAAGAGAGAAACAGAGTTGATGATTCAGCAGGCCAAATTTCTGAACCTTTTGAAGCCTTCAAATTGTGCTGGAGTGAACAAGAGCAGAGAATTTATAGCTGAGAAGCATTTTTCCTCCTCCATCCTGTCTGGAATTCTTAAAATGCAGGATGATGCATCTATCCAAAATGTTTTCATTGTGATATGCTTTTATTAAAGTGAAAACAAGGTAAGATAATATTATTACAAGATGGAAGTAAAATTATATATGGATGTATTAGTGCCAGGAAATTTTGAGTTCTAAATAACTTTTAAAGAAGAAAGAAAAAAATATATAGCAAAATTATCTCATTTTACATTACTCTTAAATTTGCTGCCAAATCTATGAAGTATTCATTTCTGACTTATACTTTTTCTTATTAGTCTTCCAAGTTTCTAGCAATAGCAGGCACAGAGAAGCTCTGCTTTCCACCAGAAATATAATGATCAAAGCACTTAAAGATTTCAGGCAGAGTTTTATCTCCAATGAATCAGTAGGATATGTGCTCCCCAATTAAAAGAAGCAAACATTTATTTCAGAATGGCAAACAATAATCTCTACTTCAATCTCTATATTAAATAAGTAAGACTGGGTGGTTAAATATAATGGTGTAAATTGTGAATTGTTCTGTTATTTTATAGATGCTTTATTATAGTGATGTAAAAAAAACTTTCTTTTTTATTTTTTTCTACTAATAGGGATTGAACTCAGGGGCACACATTTCCAGTCCTATTTTGTGTTTTTTATTTAGAGACAGGGGTCTCACTGAGTAGCCTAGGGCCTCACTGTTGCTGCTGAGGCTGGCTTTTAACTTGTGACTCTCCTGCCTCAGCCTCTCAAGCCAGCAGGATTATAGGTGTGTGCCACATGCCTGGCGAAAAGCTTCTATTTTAACACTTCCTGGAGATCCAAATATGTCCCAGTGAAAGGGCAGATGTTCCAAGCATTACAAGAATGGTCCTCTTAGTTACACATCAATATACAAAAAGTCCTTAGAGAGGAAAACAATTCTGTGAATGCTCCCCAAGGAAGAAATGGTGGAGTGCATTGATATGCATTTCTCTTTCAGTAGACCTCTGGTCACTTCTTTAGCAATCTGTCTTTATGCTTCACCTGAACCACAGACACTGATTTATCTAGAAGTCTTATTGCTGTCATTTCTAAAACTTGGGGAATGTGCACACATCACCATGTGCACATTCTTACCCACCGGAGGCCAATTGTACTAGTAATACAACAAATAGCAATGATTGGAGACACTAGCCAAAACAAGAGGCCAAATTAATATGCATTCAAGCCACTCGCTTTTGTGATGTGTCTTCTCTCTCTGTGTTTCTCTCTCCTCGTCCCTCCCTCCCTCCCTCCCTCTCATTCTTTCCCTTCTTGTCTATCTAATTATGCTTTGTCTACAATCATAAGTTGCTCTTCCACTTGTGGTAATGTGTGCAGATTCGCTACTTAAAGGGTAAATTGCTAGAATATGTGCTGCTTGGATATTTTCATATCTAAACATAGTGTATATCTATCTGGGTTTTACTATCACCTTCTACAAATGACATCAATTATAGTATTCACATCACACTTCTCTATCAAAAAACAAGATGATTTTTGGACATATTATATGAAACTTATGGACCTTTTAGAAAAGCTTTGGCTACTTATTAAATTGAGGTTAAATCAAATATTGAGGACTCTTAAGAATGAGACACTGGCAATATTTCATAATAAAGTCCATTCTGGACTTTTGGACTCACAATTCAATTCCTTTCCTTGCCTTTTGCACAAGAGAGCAGGCTATTTACAGTGCTCTAAATGCAGGTTACCAAGAGAACAATTGTTTGTCTTGAATCCTGTGTTTTAACTCTAGGACCTGCCAGAGCTTTCTGAGCTGGAGAATGATTTCAATATATCTAGGTATGAATATTTCACTCAGTTGAACACTCAGCCGTGTATGATGGGAAGGATGCATAAACTTTGGAAATCAAGGGGATGAGGGTCACATCTGGCCGGTCAGTCCTCTGTAATGGTGCATCATAGCCCCATGGAAACTGCAGGCTGGCTGCCTGAATCGGGGAGGATATATTGAATGGAGGGCATATGTTGAAACCACTCTTCCCAGAATGACTGAGTCCTGAGAAACGGCCCCAAGAGGCCAGGAGTGCCCCATTTCTTCATGTTAAGAACTGTGCTCACTTGCTGCAGAACCTCTAGCTACTCTTGGAGTCCTGGAGAAGAGACCCATTTCTCATGAGCACATGGAGAGGTCACTTTTCCTGTGCCCTTTTTCCCTCTCCCTCCCCATATCCCTCTCCCTGTGTGTCCTCTCAAAAGCCCTCAGAAGTTCTTCCCAGTGAAGTGACTTAGAGTGAGGAATTATAAAGTAATAGATTGAGTCACTTCTCTTGAAAATTATTACTCAACAAGAATTATTTAGAGGGCGACGTTGAAGGTTATATAAGCATAGTTTAGACTGAGGAATCAAACTTTTCAAAATTCTTATTGATTTTTTTTTAAATCTCAAAGGCTTAGCTACCTTCATATAAATATTTAATGAAAGGAAAAAAATATAGTTTTCAAAATCACCAAGCATGAAAAGGCATTTTGTCACTGACTGCTTTTGAAATTTTGGGCTACCCCCTCCTCTCTTTACTGGAGAGGAAAAAATGCTAGGAAAAAATGATTTTTATGACTTTTCCAGAATTTTAGAGTAATTTCTTCCATAACTGAGATCATTCTCCAGTGGCATTTTCATTCAGAAAAACCACAAACATTTTATGTCTTTTTCCTCATGTGAATTTTAATGGAAAACTGTGTCAAAATAAAAAGATGCTCATACACAAGCTGTTTAGAGATTGCCATGAGCTAAATTTCATGGTGTTTTGAATAAGTCTTTGAAACTGCTCTTTGAATTTGCCCTCAAGGACACTAAAGCTTAATTAATTATTAATGACTTTTAGGGAGCGGAGTATAAAAATAAATCCTTTCTCCACCAAGTACATTACAACTCACATGCTTCACATAACCACACATGACTGACTGATGCCCACATCTGGCTCTTGCATCAGCAAATACCACACGGTATTAGTGGAGGGGAGGGTAGAAGGGTCGCCTGTGCCCTGTCTCACTACACTTTCTCCTCCTTCAAAGGTTTTCGTTCCACCTTATTCCTGTCATTGCGATAAAAAATAGCCTCATAACTTGTTCCTGTCACAAGTGCTCTACTCTCTTTCAAGACTTTAAAATCTCAAACTCCTGTAATTCACTTTCCCTTATGTACCATAGTAGATGTAGATGATTTAAGGGCTAAGAAATCACCATTTACATATAATATGCTTATGGCTGGTTTTCACATATTTTAGGCCTTCTACTAAAAAATACAACTCATTTGGGAATGCAAAATAAAAAAACAGTTTTTGCATTTCTCTACACATTTACCCTAGTTCAGCAATTAATACCACGGTCATATAGAATCAAGATTAGTTTGGTAGTTCATATTCATACTGTTTTTTTCCTGAGAATGCATTTCTGTTTGTCATTCAAGGTATTCAGAAGGTAAAGCCCATTTGTGCCTCGCAGAAGCATAACTAGGACAGTGTTCATATGCCAAGCCAGACAGCTGAGAACATCTGTCCTGTGCTTCTAACTGAAAGTGTCCCAGTGAGCTTCATTTTCAGTTGGAAAGCCTGGTG
Organism: Ictidomys tridecemlineatus; assembly: GCF_052094955.1. Classification (NCBI taxonomy): domain Eukaryota; kingdom Metazoa; phylum Chordata; class Mammalia; order Rodentia; family Sciuridae; genus Ictidomys; species Ictidomys tridecemlineatus. The sequence goes on along the minus strand of NC_135485.1, from coordinate 78,196,976 downwards.
GCATCCTTAGGACTGGGAGGGCTGGGTAGTTGTGAAGCTCACATTGAAGTTGAGGTAAATCTAAGAAATGAACATGGGTCAAGTACATATCCTAACATGGTGTCATAAATTAGAAACCAGGTAGGCCACCATATGCTAGAGCGTGGCTAATGGGCTGGAATCTGACTTTCACTAAGTACTTGGAATGAAATGAGAAGGTAGACAGGAAGAAAGTCTCTGAAATCAATTTATGAAAGTTTTACTTTGGGTTAACACCGTACTACGGGGGAATTGAACAACTGAGTTAGTTTGTTTCTCTGTTTTTGTTTTATTTTTCCACAAAGCATTTCAATGACAAAGCAATGATTACAACACAGCCAGTTTCTAATTATAACTTATCATGGTGTTTTCCTTTAATAATACAGCTTATCTTTATCAGAAAAACCTGGGTGGAAGGAACCTATAGGCCCAGCCAACCAAATCTAGTTTTCTCATTAAAAAAAAAAAAAAAAAGCTGAACTAAGGTCAAGAGTGTAAACGACTTGCTTATAGAGCAGAGAGAAAGTGTTCAAACCAAATCTATAACACAGGATACAATTTTCAGGCTGATCCATACCCTCTTAAGTTACTGGTAGTCTATCTACTTCAGAAGACAGTTTTTTGAAGTACTATGGTTTAGAGTCCATTTGTATTAAGGAGGCAATAGCACTGTTGTGGACTGAATGCTTGTGTTCCCCCAAACTCATACTTTAAGTCATGACCACAATGTAGTGGTATTAGAAGGTAGGCCCTGTGCGTGGTGATTGGCTGTGGATGAGACAATAAGGCTGGAGCCTTTTGATGGTATTAGCCCTTAAAATAAGAGGAAGAATGGCCCAATTTTTCTCTGCTGTCCTGTGAGGATACGGTAGCTGTGTGTCTGTCTACAAGCCTGGAAGGGGGCTTTACCAAGAACCTGGTTATGCTGGCACTCTCTCTCTGAACTTCTAAACTCCAGAACTGTGAGACATAAATGTGTGCTGTTTAAGCCTTTTGGTCTGGTATTTTGTTATAGCTGCTCAGGAAGATGAAAGCAAGCAACATGCTCAGAGAGTCCTGCTGTGGCCGTAACACAGCATGGGAAAGTCTCCTGTAAGTGCCTACTTAGGAGCACCCTCTTCTGCTGTCCTCCACACCCCAGGGGTCACCATCTGGACTGCCACTGCCACTTTGAGACTATATTTGATGATACTGACTGATTAGATGGCCTAAATTTGTTCCTGACATAGCACAGTTCCCTGACAAACACTGCAAAGCTGTTGGGTACCAATAAATTCCCTGTTGAGAGGAGAATGAAATCTACATTCCCATCTATTCTGAGCTAATATCAACAAGACAATATTTTTAAAACAATTCTATTGACCCAAGTATTCAAATATTTTTTTTTAAATTTAAACAAATCCAAGTTCTTCATAAGTTACTTGGATTTGAAATTACCAGACTTTTTCAATTATTTATCAGAAACACCTACTTCTGATATAGAAATCTCAAACTATTCTGGCTTTATGCACCTGTAGTTCAGTCTTCCTGGGATTTGGGAGGAAAATGTTTTGAGTAGATATTAGTCAAATCTTGGACATAGCAGGAACTATTATGAAATAGTTTATCTTTTACTTGACTTTCTTATTTCAAATCTTGATATTTGTACATGCTAAAAAATATTTTGGGAGCAAGAATTTTATACGAAATCTTGCACTAAACAAACTGAAATTCTAAAATAAAAGTAGAGATAGCTATATTACATAATAAATAACATATGATGCAGAGTGAGGCACAAATACAAATGATTCTAATTCAGAGAATCAGAATCTAATTCAGAGAATGTTGTGTAATGGGTGGAAAGTAATTGCTACGGGAGTATAAGGAAAAGGTCACCATTGTGGTTCTGGGTAATACAGGGTAATGTGACGACATTGACAATAAGGAAAAAGAGAGAGAAAATATTTTATAGAAAGAACTCTTGATAGAAGTGAATGTAAATAGAAGTTAGAAGACCTTCCAGACCTGAATCCTCATGTACTTCAAGACTCAATAGGACAGGGAGGTGAAGGGTAGACCAAGAAGGGAGACTGAGAAACAATGACTCACTAACCAATGGAGAAACCACAGAGTGTGGGGTTTCCTGTAAGCTCAGCAAGCAGAGTGTTTCCAAAAGGCAAAAGTGACACAATATGGAATTGCCACTGGCAGGTCAAGTAAGATGAAGGCCAAGAATGTGCTCAGCCATGTCTGGATGTCTACTGACTTGCACAATAGCAGCAGGGTGGGGTGGGGAGGAATGGGGATATAGGCTCATTGAAGTGGATTGTTAAAAGATGTCAGTGTTTCTGGCTTGCTGAACATGGTCCAGGATTGTACTAACCTTCCATAATTATTAATAGTTTTTGTTTTTGCTCTCAATAACATCTTGGTTAGCCAAAAATTTAAGCCATCATTTAGTTATATAAAGAATAGGAGGAAATAAATTGAAGACAGCAAACAAAGAAGTTCTACTGAAAGAGAGTAGAGAAGCAGCAAGAGAGGAACTGGATCAGGAGAGGGTTTTGTTTGTTTTCTAAGGACAGAGAACTGACCAAAGTGTCTTATGCAGATGGATATGTGGAGAAGGGAATCTGATGATGTTGTGGAGAACAGGATGCGATGCACCAGGGACTGGTGGGCTTGGAGAAGAGAACTTCTGACTCAAGCATCAGTGCAGAGAGCAGAACACATTCATGAGTGGAAACAGGAAACACACACAGGCTCTAAAAGTGAGGGTGGAATTAATGTGCTGAATATCAGAGAGAAGAGAGGAGAAGGTATTAAATACCTAAGAGATGGTGCAAGTGATGGGTAAGGATATGAATTAGACCTTCACCACTAGAGAAACACCTGACAACGCTACTTATGAAGAAAAGTGGTCCATTTAACTTACAGCCTTGCGAGCTGAAAGTCTGAAGGCAAGGGACAGGCTTGGCTTGGCAAGGACTACTCCTGGCTGCATCTCCCTAGGTGTGGATAGTGGTGGGGTGAGAAGAAATAAAATCTGAGCAGGAAACAGAGAGCGAGGGAGGGGCCAGTCTTGCTCCTTCTAATAACTCACTAGAATAACACATTAACCAGGAGCAAAGGGAACTCTTACACACGTTGGTTGAAATCTGTGCTATTAAAGCCACTATGGAGAACCAAGTGGAGGTTCCTCAGGAAACTACAAGCAGGCCATTTCCTCTCCTGGGACGGCCCATTCCATGATGGCACACACTTCCATCTCACTAAATAAATCCTTCACTCCTAACCTAACCGAGCCTCTTGATGGAAACCTTTCTTCCAGGAAGATAAGAACCAAGGAAACTTCCACCCAGCACCATGTATTAGTGCCAGTGTCTCAAATTTTGCATGGAATATCAATGGAAATGAGACCTGGGTGCTAAGACGTCAGTACCCCAAGATGCACCCGTGGCTGCATTGTGAGGAATGGGGATAAGTTTAACCCACAAACCTTCAAAAGAAAAAGGTTAACTTTCTTTTGTTATGAAACTGACCACAAAATAATTTTGGAACTCAAGAAGCATGGCTTGCGTTCAGGAGCAAAAACTTTAATGACATCCAACAAGGAGGTATTCACTGCCACAGTCACAGGGAAATGGACAGAAGCAGCATATGTTCCAGTGTTCTGGCACTAAAAGACAGCCCCATCTTCTGTAGGACTGCAAATTCAATCTAGCAATCACGGCCTTGTTAAAATGCTCATCTCCTTTTCTAAAGTTCAATGCAGAAAATGAGGAAGCCCCAAGAACCAAGGGGGCCCATCCACCAAATTAGAGCCTTCTGCTTCTTCACTGCAGAAAGTACAAACAGTCCTTAAAATTCCCTGTCATTGCATTCATGTGTCCCAATAGCCTACAGAATTTGTCCTCTACAGGACGTTGTAGGGCCAACTGGATAACCTGATAAGATATGGGTTTTCTTTTCCCTACACAATTTTAGGCAAGTAAAATCAGACTTGGGCAAATTCTCAGATGACTCCGAGTGATATACTGACGAGTTTCAGAGGCTAACTATTTCCTCTGGCCTCACCTAGAAATATATAAACATGGTATTAAACAAAACGATTACACAGGGAGACAGGAATGCAGTTCTATTTGGGGATGGAGCCTACAGGACAGATTCCACCTGTTATCCCACTGAAACAATTTCTATTTCTCCATCTGATCCCCATTGGGATTACAACACTCTTGAGGGAATTTGAGCAAGAAGTCCCTTGATGTTCTGTCTTTTGGAAAGTATGAACAAAGCTAGGTAAAGCCTGTAAGTTATGACAAATTGGCTACCACAGAGCAAAGCCCTAATGAAAATCACACAGCCTTCTATGGGAGGCTTTGGGAGTTCTTTATTTAATACAGTGGCCTGAGCCATAACACTCCTCGGGGAGCATTATTTCTAAACAACACATTCATCATCCACTCCACTCTGGATTTCAATCCACCCAATCCCAAAATTATAAAAACCTGGCCTTCCAGCCTAAGACCCCTGCTGCAGATCTGATGAAAAGAGCCTCCCCTGTCTTTTAAAATTGAGGCCAGATGAGGAAGAAAATGATGTGGAAAAGGAAAGAGGCCAGGAAAAAAGGAAGGCCCAACTATTAGCTGCTTTACAAGTCCAACAATCAACTCCAGATGGCCCTTGGAAGATCCATCCTTGAGGAAATGCCATCTTTGTGGAAAGACTGCACCCAGGAAAAATGAACATCCCAGAGGCCAAAAGGGGCCAGGCATCCTGCACTATGTGCAAGAAGTCAGGCCCTGAGAAGAGGGACTGCCCCGAGGGATGAGGGTATGTGGATCAGGTCCCCACCCACTGATGGCCCTGGAATGAGGGTGCCCTCCACTCCAGTCAATTCCTACATCAGATTCAGAGTCCAGAGTGACCTTGGGCATGGCAGGCAGAACTATGAGTTTCCTTTTGGACAGAGGATCTGCCAATTTTGTGTTAAATTCTGATTCTGGAGTTGTTTTCCCTTTATCCTGTCTGGTGGTGGTGGTGGAAGGGAGATTAACTAAGCTGTGATTGATTTCTATCTCCCTTGTATGGTTGGTTCATGAAAGAAACTTTCTGTTTTCTCATCAATTTAGGATATGTCTGAATGTCCTTGCCTTGTCTTGGAAAGGAATATACTCCAGTAGTTGGGAGTTTGTTGGTCTTCTCTTCCCAGCCACAAATACCTAGTCTTTGCTCTGAGCAGGATTCTCATTCAGACCTCAAGGAGGCTAGACTGGACAGAGTAAACCCAGATGTCTGGGCCTCAGAAATTCCAGAGAATTATAGTCTCCCTGTAAAGATTACACTTTAAAACCCAACACATTTCCCACATCAAAAACATTACCCTATAAAACCCAAGGCATGAGCTGGGTTACAGTCTCTGTTGACAAGTTCTTAAACTTTGGCCTATTAAAGGCTTGAAATATCCCCATTCTTACTACAAAAAAGGACAATGAGGAGTAGAGGATTGCCTAAGACCTTTGGCCCATGAATAAAGATGTGATACCTAAACATTCAGCAGGGAAAACCTTTGTGCCATTTTGGGAAAAATCCCTTCATATAGCCCCATGGTTTTCTCAGTGTTAAACTTAAAAGACATTTTTTTTTTAACATTCTTTTAGGCACATCCACCCAGTATTTGTTTGCCTTTGAATAAAGCCATTTCTACCATGGAGACCCCATCTGTACCCTCCTGGAAAAGCTTCCCATACTCTATTATAAGCCAGAGGAAAGTGAATTGGCTGTAACACAGGTGTACTGCCTTGCCCCTGATGGGTGCTCCAGGTAATCTGTGTTCCTAAAAGAACTCTTCCAGGACAATACTCAGAGTTTGTTCATCATGTCATCATTGTGTTCAGAATGATCCAAGAGCTTTAAGCCTTCCCCCGGGTCAAACCCATACAACATCGAGGCATAAATCTGGGGGAAGACTAGTAACTACGTTTCTCTCAGCTACCCACTTCCAGGGGTTTTCAATGCCGCCTGGTTATAGAGACTCCTTCGTTGGGGATGATAGAAACCTTACAAGCAAGACAAAGCAGGCACTGAAAGTATATTAATTCCTTCTTAAGGTGAGAATCCCCAGCTTTGGCATACCTTCATCTCTCCAGAGCGATACCGGACCCTCCTGTGTTTCTCAGATTACTCAGCATGTGGCAGAGACCCTAGGATTTAAACATTTCCTCCTAGAAAACTTGATTCTTTGGAACAGTTGAATGGGCCAAGCAAACCTGAGAAGGTACTCTAGGCAAACTGCCAAGAGACCTCATTAACTGGTTGGCACTCCTTCCTGTGGTGCTTATTGGGTCTAAGTAGCTGCAAAAACTCACCCTCAGTTTTGCCGCTTTAAAATGCTCCACAGCAAACCATTGCTATGTGCAGACCTGATGTTTGATACTGAGGAAACTCACCTACCCACTAGGTAAACTCCTGAAGCCAATCCTAACAGGTAACACACACCTAAAGACACGAGACAGAACGACCTTGACCAAGGAGCATCCTTTATGAGTCTGGGAGACGGTCATAAGAACAACCTGGAAGGACAGATCCCCAGAATCCAAACTGAAACCCTCATGGAATGGCCTTTCACTCATCTATCCACTGCCCCTTCCCCACAGTGATGGTACCTGGGATTTCTAGCTGGACACAACACACTTGAATAAATCTCTAGCTGTCAGAGGGGACTGCATGCTCCAACATCAGGACAAGGCTGTGTGAAGTTGTGAACCCATAAGTGGCCTAAAGTTCCCTTTCATAAGGACAGATAGGTACGACCTCCATGGGCCCAGAGACCACTTGCCTGCTCCACTTTCCAGTTCTGTGCATCCTTCTTGTTATTTTTTTGGTAACTCTTCACTCTGCCACATTCCTCTGGTGTTGAACCATATCCTCTGCTGAACTACTTACTTTACCCTCAGTTTCCTGCTAGTTTGGGTCCACTATTGCTTCTTACACTTTCTTCAGGTTATGCTCCTTTCTCTTGTTTAAAAGAGAAACACCCCATGATCACTCTCTCTTCAACAGTAAAATAGCCTAGCGCTGTGTAAACATCACAGACTCCACTTGTGCGAAACCCTGTTGTCTTTGTGTAGACTAACCCGATGGGAGAGTAGGACTCACTTTTCCATTCTCTATTAAGCCACCTGAGACCACAACTCCATTCTACTCTACCAGGAACACATGGGACAACAGCCTGCCGTGCCCACCAACCCTCCAATACCTCTGCCTGAGAACACCACACAAGATCTGAGTTCCTCATCTACACCCCTTTGGCATATAGTGAGGACTCGGGCTGTGAAAGATCAATGTCCCCTTCTAGCAGGAAGCAGTTACAGAAGTAGCTCAATACCACGTATCTGAAGGACTCAAGAGTGGAATGGTAGAGTAGACAGCTTAGATAGACTTGGGGAAGGGAGGTGAGGAAATCAAATTTGGACTCTGCCCTTGGGCCACACCCACCTGCTCATAACCCAGCCAGGGACAACCTGGGAATTGCCTTTTTATGATTAGACATTTCCCTATTAATCTGGAGAAAATGGATATGTTCTATAGTATAAATTCTTCCAACATGGCAAAACTGGCCCAGGCACACTACGTCATGGTTGGAATCTGTAGTAACCACCCCAAATACACAGTACACAAGGAAGGTGTCCAGAACAAATGTAAAGATTTGTCATAAGGGAGACCCCAGACCTTTTCCTCTCTTGAAAGCCACCCACTCTATGTCAGGGCATACTTCTATCTCATTAAATAGATCCTTCATGATTTTTTTCCTTTGAAGAAAGAAAGAAATAAAAATAAAATGAAACTATATCTAATGTTATCCAACAATTCTACTACTGGGTGTGGATCTGAAGAAAATGATATTAACATACCAAGGAAATACTTGTACACCTGTGCTTGTTGCCACACTGTTCACAATAGCTAGGAGATGGAACCAGCCTATATTCCCAG